>NC_080063.1:11588066-11600566 GCF_026212465.1 Amaranthus tricolor | reverse complement strand
CTTATTTTAAAAATTATTTTGCAAATTTTACTATTATATGAATTTTTTATATTTTTTTACTTACTTATTTCAAATTTTGACGAGCCTTACCCATGAATCTAAATTTAGATATGGCCTTACTTGAGAGTTTTAGTCATCTATTTTTTGGGCCCTATAGGTCCATGTTATAGTCGCTGTCCAAGTTTTATATAGACCCCCTAAAAGAAAACTCACGCAAATTGCTCATTTTACTTGATTGTTTGGTCCTAATTTTAATGTGCTATTTACAACTCCAATAAAATAACAAGTTGTGATTACTTCTCGTAAAAGTAGGTCTTTTATGTAACTTGATACTCCATTAACTTGATAGCATTTCGTAAAACTTATTGAATTATTAAATGATAGAATAGAATAATTTTGATTATTGTGTAAATATTTTTAGTTTGATAATTATTGTGTAATTATCTTGTTTCTTAAAATTTTTGATTGTATTTTTTATTTATTCTTATATTATGAAATGAAATGGCAACCAAATCATTTCTGTTATTAAAAATGTGCTCTTTTAATCTATTCTAATTAAGTGTTTCATTTGATTTTGCACACTATTAATTTTATATTTCTCTAATTCTGCTTCGTTAAAAATTATAAAAAATTAATATTAATAAAATTTACACTTAAATTAATTAAATAACATTCCACTTAAATATATTTTAAAGAAAAACTACCGTGAATATATAATACAAATTTTTCTTGATTTTCTTATAATAATACCAACTTTTAATTATCATGAATACTACCAACTTATGGGCATGTTTTCCTAGAATAATACCAATTTTTGTTTAATCATTATTTTACCTTTGTTTTTTTTGTTAATTAGCCTACTATAAACAAAAGTTGGTATTATTTTAGGCAAACAACCCTTAAGTTAGTATTATGAATGGTTAATCAAAAGTTGGTATTATTGTAGGAAAATTAGTGAAATTTGTATTATTCACGATAATTTTTCCTATTTTAAATCATAGATTAAAAATAAAATAAAAATTAAGAGTGATAGATGAATTGTGCCAAAAAACAAATGAGACATTCGATCTGACTAGAAGGGGTATAAAGTATTTGATACATAGTAAGTATGTGTTGAATGTTCCTTCATAAACTTGATTACATTGTTGTTCATTTACTAAACTTTTTCATTCACTTAGAAACACATGGGTTCAACCTGAAATGTGATAAACTAATTTGAAGTTTTGAACCCTTGAGTATGCTTAATATAATTCTCATTTATTTATTTCAAAAAATATTCGAAAAGCTTGATTACTATGAAAAGCTCTTACATAGCTTGTCATTAACTTGAAAGTTTTGGAAAAACTTGATGAATTTGACAATTGCATTCACATAGAAAAGTATTCTACAAGAAAAAGAGATTTGATAAATTTTATATAATCATTATTATTATACCTTTAATGAGAGTTAGTGTGTGTTTGATTTGTAAAAAATTTCAAAATATAAATAATATTGTAATAATAATACTCTTTCAATTAATAATTGAACCTAAACAAAAATTAATCAATAAGAAAGAAATGATGGAAATAAAATCATTTTTTATCTCCTTCTAGGGATAACATATAGAAGTATTTGATAATGGCTACCATAAAAATAAATTAGAAATTATTTTTTTGAAAGGAATTTAATTATGATCAAATACATATATAATAATTCTAATCAAACAAAATTTTATATAGAAAAAAAATTCTTAATTAATAATTATTATATGTTTGATTATGTACGTGAAGGAATATGTCCGTAGACATTTCCGACAATTACTAAATATAAATATATAGGATATTTATGAAGATAATAAAGTTAATTATTATTAGTAATTATATTTGCTTGCTAGAGAATAAATATAATTGGTGGGTCAATAATAATTGGACCACAACTAATATAATTAATCCTATAAGGTCTTACAAAAGAATCAATTGAACGATAAATGACTCGGGCCCATTAGGAGTATGGGCTTGCGATCCAATTAGGTTAACAAAAGAATCGGTTTCTTTTGACCTAGGTTACTAGTATTATATGAGGATATAATGCTAGTAGTGGAGAAGTGGGGATAATGGGGGTGTGAGTGTTACTGATATTTTTAATTTAAACTCTCACTCTCAATTATTCATACACACACAGAAACAAAAACCAGTAAAAGCAAGAGAAACAATACTCTTCCGTTCTAGCAAACGTTGCTCCTCTATTCAGTCTACCAGAATCAATTGAATACCAACGTGAACCACTACTGCTTATTGAGAAATATTTTAATTTTCAACATAAAAAGAATTCTTGAGCCATAATTATTAAACAATGTCCAACTCATGCATTACATTGTCATAAGGCACCTTTTATTTGATCTTGTGCAAGTTCTCCACGAAGGTTTGTCAATTAATGCTTTTATTTAAAATAAAAGAAAAAAGAAAACGAATTCCACTAAATTACTTGGAGTAACATACTTCTATTTGCTTTACTCCAAAGAGTAATGTCTAGTTTCAATCCACCCCTTTTATTTGATTGAAAAGAAATTACACCTTTGGAAAAAATAATACTCCCTCCGATCTTTCAATATAGTCCCATATAGGTTGGGCACGGATATTAAGGGTTGTGTGGGGTCCATTAAAAAGGGTAAATAGTAAAGGGTAAGTAGTGAAGGATAAGTAGTGAAGGGTAGTTGGGTAAGTAAGGTATATGGGGGTATATTCGTAATTACTTGTGTGAACTAAGGGTATTTAAGTAAAAAAGGATTGCCAAAAATAGAAATGGGACTAATTCAAAGGTTTTGCCAAATAAGGAAATGGGACTAAATTAAAAGATCGGAGGGAGTATAATTTAAAGTTATATTTTTTATACCTAACTTAGTAAAGAAAATAATTTTTTTTAAAATAAGTGTTCGTGTACAGAAAAGGTGGTAGGAAACAATTAATCTTTGAATACGTTTTCAAAACCTTTTTGATGGACTTAATGTGTGGAACCGATTAAATGATATTTTAGGTTCAAAGCATATATTCTTGAACCTTCTAATTGTGTCTGCTTTGCAAAACAAGCAAACCAAGCCATGGGTATCCGAAGAATCCCTTACTGATTCTGAAGTCAATAACTAATTAACTATATAGAAAGGAGCTATAAATCTAAATTTAAGTAATATAGGCAACATTAATCGTTTTACTCTTCTATGGACGCTGAGGTTCTTTATGAGGATGTTGGAAATCCTATGTGCTAGAATCTCCAAGCTTCTCCATATAAAGAGAATAGAGTTAATATTCTTATCGTTCATATGTTTTTTAAATTTGAAGCGAGGAAGATTGAATTCTTTTCCCATGAGTCAAATAGTTGCATTTATAAGAGTCTCATATATAGTTGTTTAATATGCTATCAGATTTATTTGGCGTATATCTCAGAGAATGTGAAGGCACATCATCCTTTTGTAGTCGTATGTATAGTATTGGCGTGCTTTCTTGTTGAATAAAACCCTTTACTAAGTGGATCTTAATCAAACAAATATAAAAAGTATTTTATACAAGTAGTTCTTGTCAAGGAACCAACTCAACCAAAAGCTTAAGCTAATGGTTGAGGCCCCAAGATATGTTATATACTCTAACACGGCCCCTCACACGAGACCCCATTGGGGTAGAAGTGTGGATGCGCATAGGCGCTGAATATTCCACTTTAAATGAGGGGTGGTTGAGATTCGAACCCGTGACCTCTCACGTTGGCTTCTGATACCATTGTCAAGGAACCAACTCAACCAAAAACTTAAGCTGATGGTTGAAGCCCCAAGATATATTATATACTCTAACAGTTCTTGATCAACCAATCTATACCATTTGAATTGAATAAAGATTATTTAAAAAATTACCATGTTCACCCATTTAACAAATTATGTAAGTGTTTTTAAGTAGATGAGGCAAATTTAGTAGAAATAGATTGATAGAGAAACCAAAAGTTTTAAAAAGAAAAAAAGAAATTTATATCTTAACAAGTAAAAACTTATGCATGCTATGAAGTCTAGCTGATTCGACTAGACTTGTCAAAATTTAACTTGATTCGACTAGATTTTAATTTGATTCGAAGTCTAGCTGAAAATTTGTGGAGTTATAATCCAAAATTGCCTCAAAGCCCTCAATCAACTTGACGCTTATTGAAAACCATCTAACTGATATTCTATTTGGTCATTTGGTTTGTTACAATTACAAACTTCTCGTGTTTTGCTCCTTTTGTAGTGCGATCTCACTTATTTGCTACAGTGGAACACATCATAACCACCCTCTTTGAGCAGCCATTAATCACCAACTCTTCATGTAAGTCATCTTATCTTACTCCTTTTTATTTTTTCAAGTCCTATCTTTTCTGGCAGCTTTGTCCTTAATGAACAGTTAATGGAAAATAGTTTGAGTTTTGATTTTGATGATTGATTAATACATTATCATCTTCTACATAACCCATGAATCAATTTTTACTTTGTGGTCTCATTTGGTTTTTTTTTTTTTTTTTTTTTGTTTATGGGCATGGCCGCATGGCATTCATTTTTTGTGTTTAATTAGTTGGGTAGCCATTAATATTCTCTTGGCTCTTTCTGTTATTTATTGGTAAAAGAAGTGCTAATTGTAGATTTATTCAACTTCCATTCTTAGTAATGAGTTGTATTAATTGAATTAGATTTTTGAAAAGTTGTTTCTATTATTAAATTTAAATGGGGAAGGATGTATTATTTGAAATGGGCTGATTTGAAAGAAGTTGTATTTTATGGAATTTGATTACTGGAATTGGATGCCTGGTTATTAATTGAATAGAGGTTAAAACCCATTTGTAGCAAATTTGAATAATAAGCAAGAGACCAAATTTTGAATACTAGAATGCAAATTTGAAGCTTAAATATAAGCAAGAAGTAAATACATCAATAAAGAACTCAAATTTAAGGAGGTTCATCCAATTAGGGTTAAGTCCGGAGGCCTATTTTTTTAGTGATTGATCAACTTGTAGCTTTGAACTCTTGAAATGCATAAAAGAAGAGTTAGAATCGAGATAGAGATAGAGAGAGATGGTTAGGATCGATGCGTTTGAGGCTAGAGTTTCACGGAAGTCCAGTAGACTTTCAACTTGGCTCTCTAAGATCGACATCTTGTAGTTAGAAATCCGTAAAGGAAAAGTTATAATAGAGATACATATAGTTAGGATCGATGCGTTTGAGGTTAGGGTTTCATGGAAGTCAAATAGACTTTCAACTTGGCTCTTTGAGTTCTACATCTTGTGGTTTTGATATAAGGATCATCTTGGGAGTAATATGGTCTATTTGCACTAAACGTACTCTAATTGCATTAGGATGTGAATATAAATTAAAAATTGAGGCAAATAAATAAAATAGACCAAGATTAAAAGCCTTTTGTCGCCAGGACTTTGTGCTTGAAAGAGCGCTCCAAGTATTCGTTCTATCAAACAAAGATGAAAACCAAACAAAAGCCAAAAATCAAATCTGCAGTCTAGGGGCGCTCGTTCGAACAACTTGCCTTTTGAAGCTTCCACCTCAAGCTTTGCTTCTTCCCTGTTTCATCTTCAACTTCGCTTGAAAATTTCTTAACTCCTCTTTTTGAACCATTTTGTCCTCGATCACATCCATGTAGCTCGATTCAGGGCACATTCGCAATACCTATACCCCACTTCTATGTGCATGCCCTCGTGTATGAATTTGATTTAATTCCATTGAATTGGTTTATAGAAAGCAGATGTCTCACACATTAGCCTTGCATGACTAGCTTGTTCATGTCATGAAGATTTGGATTGTACCAAAAAAGATGTAACAGGCTAAAAGGTTTTTCTGATGCAGTAAAACGTTAATAAATTGGCAAAAGAGGTTGCTTGATATGAAATGTTTGCTTGTTACATGCCCAAATTTGAATGACTTTCATCTTTAAGCATCGAATACGGTCAGATACATGTTTTACTCCTAGCACTTGCATTTTCATGTATATATATTTACTGGAATAGTATCAGTGTGACATGGAGATGAAGAGCGACCGAGAAACCAATCAATATGCTGCTGATCTTTCTTCCATCAAGGAAGCCCGTGAGCGTATTAAGTCCTTTATTCACAATACGCCTGTATTTTTCTCTGATTCATTGGATTTGATGGCTGGTAGGAGGCTGCTCTTCAAATGTGAATGCTTTCAAAAAGGGTAAGAGCCTACGGCCCGTTTGGTTGTTGGTACTAAACGATGTATTTGTAGCGTAAATTTTCATGAAATGTCCCATGTTATTCCCATGTTAATGAAACTTTGATCATAAAAAAGTTTTTGTTTACAATTTTCTATTACCTCCTAATACCACATTTTCATACGATAATGCATTGGAATGAATTTTGTGAAGAAAATGAGATGATTAGAGAACCAAGCATGACCATTTAACTTGTCAAGAGATTTTCTTACTAAAATCTCACCATTTAATTCTACTACCAAACGGGCCATTGGTTAATTAGTACAGTTTGGAATACATAAAGTTCAGGTGGAATTTCTTTAAGCTAGCAAAATCTAACTCTTTTCTCAATTCTTGGTGTGTAACTCTAGAGGCGCGTTCAAATTTAGAGGTGCTTCAAATGCTGTACTTTCGCTTGACGAGAAACAGGCTTCCAAAGGAGTGGTAACTCATAGCAGGTAGTCCTTTGCTCGTTTTAGTTCCTTTTTGTTTGTTCAGTTTTTCTTGTTAGAGACCATCACTCAGAGAGACGGACTCAAAACAAGAAGCCCACATTCTTATTTCCTCTTTAATTTGTGTTAATTGGGCTATTTAACCCATATATATAATGCGTCTCTTGAAAAGGCCGTCTCTCACAACAATTTGTGTTGTTTGATTCTGTTGATCTTATTGTGTTAATGACATATGTAACATTGATATTTGGAAATTCAAATTCAGCGGTAATCATGCTGCCGCATTGGCATTGGCTGCCAAAATGCGAGGAATCCCTGCATATATAGTTGTTCCCAACAATGCTCCAAAATGCAAAGTTCAGAATGTCATACGATACGGAGGCCAAGTAATATGGTGTGAACCCATGTTTGATTCAAGACGCATTACTGCCGATAAGGTACAGCAGGATACTGGTGCGGTTCTTATACATCCGTATAATGATGGTCGTATCATAAGGTACGACCTGTAATAAAAGTTTCATGGAATTCTTTTTTGACAAAATATATTCTCCGTTTCTCTTTAAATGGTTGAATACTTGAACTCGTTCAAGTTAATTATTGGGGTCGGTTAGCAACGTAGCATTGACGATTTGCTGTGGAATATGATTCATTGTCGTAATTACGACTGTAGTGGACAAGGGACTATATCACTTGAGCTACTGGAGCAGTTTCCTGAAATAGACACCATAATAGTTCCCATAAGTGGTAAGAAATGGAAATTCAGTTCTTTTATAAATTTCATACTTACATTTAAAAAAATCTTTAGGAATTGATTTTTAAACTGAAATTTCTAGGTGGGGGTCTAATATCTGGTATATCACTTGCTGCTAAATCTATCAATCCGTCCATTCGAGTTCTGGCGGCTGAACCTGTGGGAGCGAATGATGCAGCTCTCTCTAAAGAAAATGGCAGACTAATTACTCTTCCTCAAACCGATACAATTGCCGATGGACTTAGAGCTTTCCTTGGAGACCAAACCTGGTAAAATTAAGCTCGTTTCAACAACTCTGGCCTTTTCCTGTTTGATTTTAGTTGCATGTTAAGGCACTTCGTTTTTTTTTGACTTCAAGGATGCATGCTTATGGCTTAGGAGTTAGAATCGTTGCTTCTTTCCTGCACATTTGACGTGAATGGACAAATTCTAGCTTCGAAAATTCCTCTTAAATCTTTTACTTCGACCATGACAATAACCTGTGTAACTCGTAAATTGTCCTGTTCACCTTTTGCTTGATGTTTCTACTCCTTTGCCGTAGTCTTACTGGTAATCTTCTTTACCAATAGGCCTGTTGTTCGAGATTTTGTGGATGCTATCATTACGGTAGAAGAAAAGGAAATCATACACGCCATGAAGCTTTGCTATGAAATTCTCAAGGTTGCAGTGGAACCCAGTGCTGCCGTTGGTCTAGCTGCTGTATTATCCGACAGTTTTCAGCAGAATTCATTGTGGAACGAGTGCAAACACGTAGCCATTATACTTTCTGGTGGCAATGTTGACTTAGACGTGCTCTGGGAGGCACTGTACAAAAAAACATAGACCACGGGGCAAAATGAAAGTGCTAAGCATTATATACATGGTAGAAAGCCGAAACTTAAGAGCCGAACGAATATCCGGATATCCAGATCAGAAAGGAGTCGACATTTTTAGCCCTAGCGATGAATATGTTAGTGGTTCATATTGTTTGGGACAAGAAGAGCTGTAAAATTGTATGTTTGACGGTTGGAGATAGGCATGTCGTTAATCAGCTTAATGCCAATTGATTTCATCAGCTTAATGCCTGTCCTTAAGCCATTCCCCTTTGGCTTGAAATTGTCATAATTTTTTGGGGGGGTTTCTGATAGAATCCATTTGGGACTACTAATCGGAATGACTAATGAGAGAACCAGTAAGAACAATCTGGTGATCTCTTCTCAAATCGTAGGCCAGTTCATCTAAACTTGAACCAATTCCTTGCAATTTCAGACTGGTTCGGTTGTGAATCGAGCCAATTTTGGATCGATTCTAGGCTAGCCCACATTTTGATCATCACTAGTTGACTAGTTGTTAAGAGCAAGAAGACATGAGCAGTTAAGATGATCTCATAGACGTGTGCCTCAGGAATCAGGATACAGAACATGTACTCACCATGCCACAAGTCATAGCACTATAAGGTTAACCTTGAATAAACCAAACATAGTCACAAATACAATCCCATAAGACTTAACAGATTTAAGTTTGCGACCGCAAAATTCTAATCTAACACAAAATGTAGAAACTAATAGGAGTAAAATTTTTAAGACCCCTGCAACAATCGTATGTATTTTACAAGTAGACAAGTTGTCTCAACCTAAAGAAGCACACCACACATCATATCATCGTTAATTCGTCCGTCTATTCCTCCTCTTCGTATACATCCTCATCATCATATTCCTCATCAGCAGTTGCATCCTGATATTGCTGATACTCAGCCACTAGATCATTCATGTTGCTCTCGGCTTCAGTGAATTCCATCTCATCCATCCCTTCACCAGTGTACCAATGCAAGAAAGCCTTTCTGCGAAACATAGCAGTGAATTGCTCGCTCACACGGCGGAACATCTCCTGAATCGATGTTGAGTTTCCAATAAATGTGGAAGCCATCTTCAAGCCGGTGGGTGGAATGTCACAAACGGTGGATTTGACATTGTTTGGAATCCACTCCACAAAGTAGGAAGAGTTCTTGTTCTGCACATTGATCATCTGTTCATCAACTTCCTTTGTGCTCATCTTGCCACGGAACATGGCTGACGCTGTCAAGTATCTGCCATGCCGAGGATCAGCAGCACACATCATGTTCTTGGCATCCCACATTTGTTGAGTAAGCTCAGGAACAGTGAGGGCACGGTACTGCTGGGATCCACGAGATGTGAGTGGTGCAAATCCAACCATGAAGAAGTGCAGACGTGGGAATGGTATGAGGTTTACTGCAAGCTTCCTGAGGTCAGAGTTCAGCTGCCCAGGGAAACGAAGGCAGCAAGTAACTCCACTCATAGTAGCCGAAATGAGATGGTTCAGATCTCCAACTGCATGAAGGAAGGCAAGTTATTAGTTATACGTATAGCTGTTGTCAATATTAACAATGTATAGCATCTTGTATCTCTTATGCTCCGCCACAGGTCTGTAAAAGTTAGCATTTAGCACAAACTCTAAAGTTTGACAATTGAAGATATATGACTTGAAAACACAGCTTTACTGATCACCCAGATTTCGTAACCAGCGCAGTTACAATAATTAAATATTTAATAGGCCTGAAATAATAAGTAAATCCCATACAAATGGGACAGCCTGTAACACACATGAATGTCCAAATAGTTGACGAATCTAGGGAATCGAGGAAAGAAAAAGTATAGCAGAATCTTAGGGAATCAAAGCAATAAAAAAAACACTCCGAAGGAATCTAGAGAATAAACAAGAAAACAATTCTTCAAATGTACTCTAGCTAGTGTATAACCAAGAACAAATCATTCTGGCCAGCAGTTAAGTTGATGCACAAGCAAACAAAGAGTTTAAACAGGGCCTACCAAAATACCACCAATCAATTGATTTCTATTTCTCCCTGCCCGTAGTTAATACTCACCCTCATCCATGTGATATAACAACTGTAAACATGAATAGTTTATTTGAAAAAAGACGTTTGGATAATCTCTACCCAACACCACAATCACAGAGTGACCCAAAACAAGATTTATTAGTCTATTCAACCTTTTTCTAGTGCTAAAGCTGAAAAAATCTTGTCTTCAATTTTACTCAACTTGTTCATTAACACATTACAAACAACCATAAACAGATAATGTCATGCGCAATAGCCAATGGACCACAAAAATGTAAGCACATTAATCAAAATATTTTGCCAATTTCTAATGCTCAATGACAAATCTTGGTTTAAGCTAACATGGGTAGGACACGACCCCTCAAAAATATTTGGGTTATTATATAACTTTCCAGCTAGTCTCTTGAGAGACCGTCTCTTTGAGAGACGTATTTCAAGCCCAGTCCATTAAAGATTAATACCTACTTACCATATTCTTAATGCCTACTTACATTATCCTTAATGCTTATTTACCATATCCTTGATGCCTACTTTCAATATCGTAAATGTCTACTTACATTATTTTTTAATGCCTACTTACAATATTTTAAAAAATATATAATGGGCCGGCCTAATTAGAGATGGTCTCTCAAAAAGACCGTCTCTCACAAGAATTTGTGATAACTTTTGGCCTAACATTCAGAATTAATGATAGTGCAAGTGTGTTACTACTCGTTGTTTATTAGAGACAGTCCAACAGGATTCAAAATACAAGTTAGCATTGTCCTAGGAAATAGATGATAAGAAAAAACAAACTAAATCCAGTCAATCACAACTTACAAGAATTCAACAATAGTTTAAAAATAGCAAGAAACAGTAGATTTTTGTAAAGGGTAATGTGCCTTACAGCTAGGAGTTGTTAGCTTGAGTGTGCGGAAGCAGATATCATATAAAGCTTCGTTGTCGAGCACCATACATTCGTCAGCATTCTCAACAAGCTGATGAACCGAGAGTGTCGCATTGTAAGGCTCCACCACCGTATCGGAAACTTTGGGGGATGGGAAAACTGAAAAGGTTAACATCATTCGGTCTGGGTACTCCTCTCTGATCTTCGATATGAGCAGGGTACCCATACCAGATCCGGTACCACCACCCAGTGAATGACATACCTGAAATCCTGCATTTATACAACAATATTCAATTAAACCTAATCACTATATCAACAAAAAAACATCTTGGTTCAAAATTACTGTTACTAATTAAAGTAAAACTCAAGAATTAAATTATTTCTTTTCACATCAAAAATTAATCCTAACTCAACACCAAAAAACAAACAATGTGGCATTACATCGCATCGGCCGAAATGTAAAGGTTTTCAAAATAAACGAACTGATATATCCCGCATTGGAAAGGTGGAAACAAAATCAAATTTTGTGCTATATCGAGGGATATCTTTTAGTTTCGACCCATATTTAGGTGTTAAAATAAGCACATTACTACCGCTACCGCATCAACGCTAGTTATCACGATCGCAACCATTATTGCATTTTTACACTTATGAGCACATCTTCAACCAAAATCAACTAAACATGTCTCATATTTGAATTAATAGCTTCAAAACAAAAATTTGAATGATTATTATTTCCTTATAATTGCAAAATGAGTTTTTTGCGGAGACATAACCGAAAATTCTCGAATCTTTGCGGAAAAATTTTCACATTTGGCATATATCATAATTCCAATAGCTCATCACAACGATGTTATTCAAAACTCCCTACCAAAAGCAATTGAAACCAACAAACATTCTTCTCACCAACCAAGCAAAAGAACGTTAACACATTTTTAGAATCATTTCAAATCAAACACAAATATATTACTTATTAATTGAGAAATAAACAAAATCTCACCAAATTTTAAATGATCCGATTAAAAAAGGTTCATAAGGCGCTTCAAAACGAGGACATTAGTTTCAAATTACTAAACATTTTAAATTCAAATTATATAAATATTATTTAGATGTAGATATTATCATCAATCAATCAATGTAATTGATCTTTCATATTTCCATTATTTACTAATTTACTCCATAAAAAATACTTCTGTACTAATTATCATCATCAAGATTCAAGATTCAAGATTCAAGCGCCAAGGAGGGTTTTTTTTCAGATTTTGCCGATTTCAAATAGTCAAGGTTAAAAAAGTAATAATTATAAAACCTAACAAGCAAATTTCAAAAATAACACTAAATACTTATACA
>NC_080063.1:11461455-11573955 GCF_026212465.1 Amaranthus tricolor | reverse complement strand
TGCAGGGATTTTTAACATCTAATCGCGCGCGACCAGACCGCAGTATGGTCGCATAAAATGTGGGACCGAACCGCGGTATGGTCGCGTGAAACGCGCGAATCCACTGCGGTCCGGTCGTGCGTTTTACGTGACCATACCGCGCGTGACTAGATGTTAAAAATCTCTGCAAATTTTAAATGGTCGTCATTTTTCGCTCGGTTGTCGAAATTGGGCATAAAATATGTTGTTAGAAGCACTTGAAGTCTAGTTTCAAATGACATAAATCTTGCATCAATAAAATTTTTCTATAAAAAGTTATGTCTAAAAGATTGAACATGTATCAAATATTCGAATTTCAACACAAACAAACTTTAAATGATCGTCATTTCTCGCTCGGTTATCGGGATTGGGCATATAATATATCATTGGAAAGATCTTGAAGTCTAGATTCTAATGCTGCAAATATGGAAGTAATGTGATTTTTCTATTAAAAGTTTTGGCCAAAAGAGTGATTATGTATCAAATTTCAACAAATGTGTGATTAGGTTTATTTTTTGATTTTAAAAAATTATTCTTTTTTAAAATTAATAATTTTTATTTTAATTTAATCATTATTAATAATTTTAGTTTAGTAATTATAATGGTTGATTTTATATGTAAAAATAAATTTAAGGGCATTTTAGTAATTTTATTAAAAAAAGGAGTGACAATATAATGAAAAGGATTGCAAAGTTTAAAGATTGGATATTATAAAATAAAAACTAATAATGAATCTCATCATTAGAAAGGAACAACCTAACAAGTAACAAGACATATTCAAGCCTTTTAAGGATATCTCTAATGACACTACTATGGTTGACAAAGAAGTTAACTATCTCCTACTACTTTAAATGAAGTTGTCCACATCAAAATCACTTTACATCTTAACAAACCTTTTTTTCCTTAACAAACCTTCTACTACCTTTGTATTTTTTACTTTGCAAAATTTTATTTTTATAATGTTTTCACTATTTGAAAAAATTGTTGAAAATTATTTTATCAATTGCCTATTTATTGTGAATAATCTTTACTATTGATTATTTTTAAATAGTCCAATCTTTATATTTTTTTGCTTTCAACACTCTTTGTGACAATTTAATCGACCACTATAGGTACCTATCAGGCTACCACTCAAGAGGAGTACATATAGAACAATGAAGAAGCATAAGGAGGAAGGAAAAGTGAATGTAATAGCTTGTAGATACTTACAATAGCCAGTTAAAATGAGAAAATGAATGTTGTTAACAATAAATATACAAAGATTGAATTATTTAGAATAATCGATACCATGGAATATTAATATTAAGTGGACAATAAATCAGATTATTCATGATAATTTTTCCTATTTTAATTAATATTTGTATCACTTGTCAATTAAAAATTCCTAATCAATAACCGTGATTTGTAAATCACTACAAAAAGACAAAAATAATAATATTAAAATAAACAAAATCAAAAAAAATAAATTAAAATAACAAGACTCTTATCTTATCACATTCTACTACATAAAGGTGATTTATTAACCTCACAAATAATAGTTATTTACCAAGACTATATCAATATATGGAGATTGATGGGTCGGAGTATATTCCTAACCCTAATCCGGGTCCTACTCACATTCCTAATCCTAGTATGAAACCATATTACCAAATATCTTTGGACTCCTCAATTTGTCCTATTTGACCAAACATAGACCCTTGATATCTTGGGCTATAGTCTTTCCAAAAACATGTATGACATGGCTAGTTCAAGATGTTAGATTATTTTTTATCTTTTATTTTATATCTAATTTATTTTTTCAAATATATTATTATTGTTATATAATTATTTTATCTAGAGTATAGTACAACAATCAAGTCAAATTGGCACAAAAATAACAAACAAGGGTACTGTAAAGTTATCAAAAATTTTGAAATGTGATGATATTATGGTGAGATGATATACATTCGGCTGAATCATGTATATTTACTGTTTGTTTGGTGATCGGTATTAAATGGTAAGAATAATTATGGAATGTTAATGTAATTTTAGTAAGAATATATCTTGATAAATTTAGTAATCATACTTATTCTTCTTTAATAAGCTTATTTTTTTCACAAAATTCATTCCTATGCATACCACTTAAACATGTGATATTAAGTAGTAATGAAAAATTGTGAAAAAAAATAATTTATTTATGATCAAACTTTCATTATCATGGTAATGACATGATACATAGTATAAAAATTTACACTACTAATTATTCCCATTACTACCAATTAGTACCATTAACCTAAGGGGCCGTTAGTGTATCAATTATAATAATCATTTATAATTTTAAAGTAATTAATTAGAAAAAATGACTAATTATATGAATTCTTTCTCATTATAAGATGATTTCATAAAAGCCCAATTGTAAAGTAATTATTATTATTTATACCCATATGGTTTCATATTACATAGTGAAGACTAAAGAAAAGTCTTTCCATAATTGACAATCCGACAGTGTTTATTTATAGATTATAATGCCGAATAGGAAGACGTACATTATGTCATTAATATACATGTTTTATTATTTATATATAAGAGCATTATTAGGATATATGGGAATTAAGTCCAAATTTGTGCATTGAGGTGCGCAAAAACATTAATCGAAGCTAGCGCAATCTTGTATCATAGAGTTTCACCGTTCTTCCATTCAGTGGTTGCAATGGCCTTGCATTTCTACTTGAACCCTGTCAAACCCATAAATATATACACTTTAATGAGAGCACTAAAACATACAATGAGACTGTTTGGTAAAATAATTTATATGACAATTTTAACTTATTTTTAAGTTATAAATAGATAGTTGTATGATAATTCATATAATACAGTCATATTAGTGTTTCGTAAATTATCTTGTTGAAAAAACTTGTTACAATGAATTAAGTAATTAACACTAAGTTGCTTTCAACATGTTTAAAACCAACTGAACAAATTAGTTAATAAAAACAGTTGGTTAAATTAACTACCAGCCATTTACTAAACGACCATAAAAAAATTCAAATTAATTAGTATAAGGAAAAAAAAAAGAAATTAATTCGACGTTGGAATTTAAACTCTTGTCACAATAATTAAAGAAGAATTCACCAACTTATAAATTGTCAATAAAACAAGTTATTTGGTTATACATATGATATAAGATTTTTGCAACATTATATCATACCAAAGATAGAGTTAGTTTAAGGCTGGACACTTACGTCATCAACAGCTCTCCGAAGTAGTTGCACCTGTTCTAGGGAAACAGTTTCAAGCTGTAAATAAAAGGATGTAAATCATGAGACCATTCAACATAAAAACTTTATTTGGTATTCGATTTTTTGGACAAATAGTTAAAAATTTAAGCCAATTAAAAATAGAATTTAGAAAATGAGTCCGAATAATTTAAATAATAAGGAGAAAAAGTAAACCATTTATATAAGTTCAAAAAAATTCAAAACTAAATTAATATTAATAGGAGTTATTCCTCAATTTTATAAAATAAAGAATATTTTTATCTTTCTTTGATTTTGGACAATTCAACATGGGTAACGAATTAATAAACACTTAAACACTCTTAGGGTTACGAACCAATTGGGATTAATAAACATCCAATTGAAGGTTCTTTAACAAGTAATAAGATTAAATGTTCAATTAAAAAGACCCAACAACAAATGGGCTCTGATACCATATTGTTTTGGTTAACCCAAGCAAGTAGAAGAAATAATTCATTTATAATCGAAAAAGAAGTTCAAATTAAAACCAATCAATAGTAGTAAGATTTATGTGTCAAGTGATCTATACTCTAATATCTCCAATGTAAAATACTCACAAGCGAAGTGTGTAACAAATGAACACTTTAACAATTAACAAGTTGACTAGTAACTCAAAAGAAAAAGTTGCTATCAGCCTATGACCAATTTCTTTGGAATAAAACTACAATTATTGGCTTTTAAAGCTGATAATTATAATAAATTTTATAGATTACCTATTATTTATATATCAAACATTGTATTAAGTTATAGATTATTGAAATTTACTTATATAAGTTTTTTAAAATGCCTAATGCTAATTTTTGAATATTTTATTTGGAATAATCATTTTTAATTCACTAAAAAAATTAAGTTTCCAACTAAAATCTCCGACTACTGTCAAACAGTCGGAATATGCCGACCAAAATACCGACTAAACACTTACAGTCGAAATTTCCGACTAAATTCCTACTAACTGGTAAATGGTAGGAAATTCCGACTGTTTACCTACTAATAAATTGGTTGGAAACGTTCCGACAGACGGAATAGTCGAAATTTGGTCAGTAATTTTGTAGTGGAAAAGTTGGTCGGAGGTTTGTCGATGATTAGTCGGAACATCGTTAATAATAAAATTTTCCGACTATATTCCGACAAAAAAGTAGTAGGAATTGAGTCGGAAGAAATAGCCGCCTTTTCTTGGTAAATACAGTCAAATTTCATGTTTGACTTTTCCGACCATTTACCGACTAACATTTAGTAGCAATTTAGTCGGAATCCTTAGCCGCGTTTTTCAGGTCAGATTTTGTTAATTTTGGGGTTTGACTTTTCCGACTAAATTCCTACTATTAATTAGTCAGAAACTAGTCGGAAAATTAAATTAATATGTCAATAACCACTTTTCTGAAAAGCCAAAAAAAATTTAATTTTTTAAAATTCCGACTAATCTGCAACCATTTATGTTGTCGGAATTTTTTGACTGAAGACTAGTAGGAGAATACTCGGAATATGCCGACAAAATTCCTACCAACTGATTTGGTCGGCATATTCCAACAAAATTCCTACCGCCTCTTTTTTAGTCGGAATTTCAACTAATATACCAACTAAAGCAAATTTCCGACTATTCTGAGCCGACTAAACAGAGTCAGTCGGAATTTAGTCGGTGTATCCCTATACCGACTAACTTCGGACTGTTTTGTCTAGTCGGAATTTTGTTGGTTTTTGTAGTGATTACTAGTTTGAAAAATATAATGATTTAAATTTCGGTGGTGGTTGGCTTTTGGAACAAACTAGTTCTTTTTATTCGCTTTTGGCTTGTTTGACCATATTTCTCGATAGTTGGGCTGGGGCGGCCAACAGGTAAAAGCTGATAGTTAACTTACTATGGTTTCAACGAACCAAAGCACAGGTTCAGAACAAGGAGGAGTGGTGAGTGAGCCGTTGTATGTATAATACTGGAAACGTTCCAATCTAACAGCAGATGGATCAATTGTACCTGCCATTACTCGTCTTGTTTCACTTGACATTTGTCTTAGTTTATCTTCAATCTGTTCCATTGTTTAGACTATATTATTATTCATATCAATTTGATTGATTAACAATTAGACAATTATGGAAATGGAAAATATATGGTAATTCGTGTTAAATTACCGAAGAAAGGAAAGGATCAGGTAACCCTAGCTTGTAAAAAAACCCAATAACTGCGGTTTGGTTGTCCTCGCTCATATGAACAAAGTGCGCTTCCAATGCATATCTAAAGGAGTTGCGCAAATACAATTACAGGTAAAACCAAATAACAAAAATTTAAAAAGCCCGGAAATATATGAAGCAAAAATATACCAAAAAGACTTGGCTTGAACTTCAATATATCACATAATATGTCAAAGCTTCTTTTTTTTATTAAACCGCCAAATTTTTATTACTCTATCAGTATATAATCAAAAAAACTACATCGATCAAACTCAAAAAAAAAAAGCCAAGAGGAGGGGATCTGGAGTCCGAGCCCTGCGAACCTCTTTGGCTTCGCTCATGTCTGCAATAGGCTTTTGATTTTATAATCCATAATAAAATCGAAACACAATATATGATGCATAAATCAACAACTCTAAAGCACTTCATATACTTCCTCTGATCTAAAAAGATAGTCATAAGTACAAATGAGAGAAAATCCAAAATGAGTAAAAATGGTAATTTTTGGGAAGAAAGTTAGGAAAATGTGCGATAAGATGAAAATATGAGTTGAATATGTGCGTGACAATTAGAGAAAGAGTGTGAAATATGGTTGTCGATTAGCAAGGGTAAAATAGAATGTCGCTCAGGGCCCCAAATTTTTCAGTGTCTAAAAAAATTAATTTTATGTATAATGTTGATATTAACTTGAATTAAATTTAATTACAATTTGCATTTTTTTCAGTAACGAGTTATTAGTGTTTTTTTTATAGAGTAGCTGATATATCAACAATAAAAAAAATGCTCCCTTTGTTTTCAAATGTTCTTTCCATTCACTTTTTTTCGTAGATTTCAAAACAAATTTTAAAATCAAATAATTTTAAATGTGAGTTTTTAAAAATTCTAAAAAGTTGATATTTAAAATGTATATATTGAGACGAATCTAATAAGATCGCACATTAATATGTTTATTCTTATAGATCGATGAGAAATCGTAGTTAAAATTTGACATTAAAATTCGTAAATTCTATTTGAGAAAAACATATGAAAATGGAGGAAGTATAAATTATATATTACGCCTTAAGTTTTTAAGAGTCTTTCTCATACTTTTGTCAGGGCCCAAAATAAACAAGACAGTCCTGTATGAATTACGGTATAAAATAAAAATCAGACAAATTTAATAACATACATTAAGAAAAAAATAGGACTAATTCTTTGAGTATCTTAAGATATACACTTAAGTACAATACCGTATGCCGTTAAGTACATGTTCGGAAGGAGAGTGCCAATGGACATTGTGTAGGAAATAATCAGTGTTATTGATTCGAATCTTGCTGTTATTCCTGTCATCCCATTCGAGCTGTATCAAGGATTGTAACAATTATTAGTAAATTATTTACAATTACGAATGATGATTATTTACCTAAAAACTCAGCCCACGGAGATTAACCTCCCTGGGTTGAGCTGAAATTATAATTAGGGTACGTGGAGCAAAAATACACATTAATTTTAAAGACTTTATTTATTTTCCGATTATATTTTAGAAGGCTACAAGTAAAACAAGTAATTAAACTAAGTTAAAGGTAATGTAAATTAATATCGACTGATATTTAATACCCTTTAAATTAGCCTTATGTAATTGGATACCTTGCATATGTCCATATATTCACCCCTAATTGTAATAAATTTTGTATGTTATAAAACTTTTTCTTCGTTAACCAAAAAAATATTTTCTTCTCTTGTTCTTGAGTGTTAATGAAAATATTTCTCTCGATTGTGATGCAATTAAATTAACTTGATTACCATTAGGAGCACATCAATGCAATTACGACACACATGGTTTGTGTCCATAATACTATGGACCCATTTGGTAAACGGTTATAAATGGTGGGAATGATAATGAAAAATTAGTGTAATTTAGGTAAACATATCTATTGACAAATTTAATAGTCATGCTTATTCTCCTTCAACCATCTCATTTTTTTCACAAAATTCATTCCAATGCATTATTATTTGAAAATGTGGTATTAGGTAATGAAAAATTGTAAATGTGATTATGATCAAATTTTTGTGATGCATATCATGAAAATTTACACTACAAATCATTCTCATTATCACTAACCATTACGACAATAAAACTACTATATGCTTCATATATGCAAGGGCTGAGCAAAGATTATGGAGACCCTATTTATTTTCAACTACTCTTGTGGGAGATCGTCTTTCCAAGAGACGATATCAAAAGAAAAAGCTCACAATTATTTTCTCTTTAATTTGTATTAATTGGGTTATTTAGCTCATATATCTATTACGTCTTTCGGAGAGACAATTTCTCATAACAAATTGTGATTTATTTTGCGGTATCTTTTAAAATGGAGCCCTTCATATATTAAAAGATATAATTTTTTACTTCTAAAAAAAAAAATTCAAGACAAAATATATTATAACACTACAATACATCAAATATAAAAAATATTTTTAAAAAATCACTTAAAAAGTATTGCCCTGAACCGATTTTTTAATAGCACCATTTAATAATTGAATTCAATCCCAATCGGGGAGCAATCCTAGGCAGTGAGCTACCTCGGATAGTGTAAGAACCGGCCCTGCATATATAGTCTTCGTTTCTTTTTAATAGTTACACTTTTTACTTTTACATACACAAGAGTTTTTTTTATTTTTTTTAAAAAGTATAGGTGTAAAATAAAAACTGAGATAATACATTTTTAAGATAAACCCAAAATTTCTCCAATAAAAATACACCAATAATCTAACATCTTTAAAATTTATCGTGAAAATTTAATTAAGAATTAGAATCACACTACTAAAACAAGGATCCTTAAGGTAAATGGAGTAATGCTAATTACCTCAATAGAATGGCCAGTATTTTTGAGTGTTGCTTCACCAGGCTGGTAAAATCTTGTGATTCTCTCCGATTCTGGTACTTTTTGTGGTAGCAAAGGAGACAAAAATATTGGTGACTGCCTTCTGCCTGTCTTACATTTTTCAAAATCTTCTTTTATGTTTCCCCAATTAAGTGGCCCTTTCTTGCTCAATAAATTGTAGTTGAATTCTGATTCATTCTCTAAAAACATACATAAATAAATAAATAAATAGTTTTGTTTGACTTATTTTTTAAGAACCAAATGCAAAAGCATAATAATTACTTTAAAATGAAATATCGATAAAAATCTTTATTGTTTATAAGTTATGATTATGGATTTTTGAAAAGTAGTGAAAGATAGTACTTACCAAAAATTAATGATAATTGAGACTGAATTTGCAAAAACGGATCGTTAGATTGTAGAAACATGCTTGTGATTGATTCTACCTCTGAAATCTTTATTTCAATTAGAATCAAGATTCTACCAACTCTACAATTCTATCTAAGATCTAAATTGCTCACTTGTTTATCGTAGATTAGAATCGTGATTTTAATAACTATAATTTGTACCGTTCGTACCAACTTATTCGATTTTTCTCGATCCTACCTCTCTATATAAGTCAATATAATTCTACATGTTTGATTATTCATAAATCATTATGGATACTTGACTTACCAAGTTCTTGTGCTACTATGGAAGTTGCGAGTGAACATATAAAGAGAAGTGAGAGCAATTGAATGGAGGTTAGGATTAATGATCTGTTCATTTTTCCTAATTGTTTATAGAATATGTTGATTTGGGTGAGTTCAAACTCTCCTTTTATAGAAGAGTTTTGGACTTGCATTGCTTGAGGGTAGATTTGATTTGTCAATCATTATAGATTTCACGCAAACTTTTATCTTAAATGTAACAAAAAATTTTGATTAAACGCTTGAGCTAATAATAATACATGCTCTCAAATATATTATATATTCTATTATATTTTCTCATATTAATACTTTTGAATTTTAATAGTTGCTACAGTTCTTATACAACAACTGTTCATCAACTGATCTTATTTGACATATATTTCTCCATTTATAATGTAGAAATATAGTCAAGTGAAATTTTGTTTAATTCGTCTTAATGCATATTTTCATATTATTATCTTTTTAGAATTTTTTATCCTTTGAATTAAGATATCAAAGATTAAAATTATGCATTGAATAGTGTGAAAAATGAAAATATAGTGACTATTAAAAACCAGAAGAAGTATATGTTTTTCATTGAAATCCTTTTATATTTCAAGCCACTACAACGTATAGTTGCTTTGTACATTCATCCACTTGCCTTATTTTCAGTACTGAATAACAGTTGCTAGCTCACAAACACACCCAATAATAAGTAATAGGGAGCACAATCTTGTCCTTGTGTACGCCATAAGTCCATAACTATTATAGGTTGATAATAATTTAGACGTATAGTGTTTAGCGCGGTCTCATAGATTTCGGGCTTTTTTTTTTTAATTTTATCTTAAAAATCCTAAGAAAAAAAAATAAAATTTTAGTTTATGATAAAAATTTCTCTATTTATTAAAATATTAATATTTGACTCTTTATTACTTGATTACTCTCGTGTAAAATATATTGTGACAAGCCACAAATCTCATGTAGTTGGTGATGGCTTGATCACTCAAGCAATTACACAAGATGTTGTGAGCCTTGATCAATGCAAGAAGGTGCTCGATCAAGGCAATGGACCAAGGAGAACGTGGCTCGTTCAAGGCAGCACACGAGCAGCAGACAGAAGGCTCCTGAAGAGCCGCTCGACAGGTCGAGCAAGTGTGGCTTGGTCGAGCAGTTTGTCAAGACCTGGACAGAATGTTCAGAGGGTTTGCTTGACAGGTCAAGCAGGGATGCTCGAGTAGAGCAACGTGCAACTCCTCGTCAGTACGCGTATTCTGTTTTTGTTGCGGAAATGTTTGGGCATTAAGCCATTGGTCCCAGAGCTTTTAATATGTGCTAGATTATATAAGGGAGCCTTAGAACATTACTAGGAGAGTGTGGAGAGGCAAATACACTAGAGAAACTAGGGCATTGGCCATTAGAGTGTTTTCTTTGTATTAGTGCCATTTGTGGAGTTTCACCTTTATGGGTTAAGAGTGAGCTCTTAACTATTGTAAGTTGAGTCATTAGTGTAATTGAGATTATATTAATGATAAGATACTTTATTTGAGGGGGACGTATCCGTTGATACCTCATAAACACATTGTTGTTTCTTGTTTGATTGTTTTTGTTTATGTTCTGTTTTTTCACTCATCTTTTACCTCTCATTCTACCATTGTTGGATTCGAGCCATTCTCTTTCAAAATAGTATATGTATGTTCCCTGTAATTGAAACAATAAATTAAATAAGTGTAAAATAGATATTTGGGGCTCCTGTTATAACTGGGCCATGTGTTGTAGACCACTTTGCAGATGCTAATCGACGGTCATGATCGTGTTAAGAAAATTAACTCATTCAAAAACTTTAGTTGATTGTAAATTGGAATACGCTCATTCATATATGACGCTAAATCCACTTGAAATATTGAGGAGTGCATGACATTTGAACATATGACCTTTCGGTATATGGATTAATACTATGCAATAAATCATCATCATTATTATATCCAGTATATTCCGCTCATTGACCATGTCAAGGAATCAACTTAACTAAAATCTTAAGTAGATGGTTGTTTGCAACGGCAAAATATGTAATATACGCAAAATTTTCGAGATAGGTTAAAAAATCTCTATAGTTTAGACTCTAAGAGGAAGAGAAAATTCATCCTTTTAATAATTTGAAAATCAAATTCAAAACTTTTTTCATAATCGTGATATAGTCGTCAACCACCAATTAATCCAAGCTTTTCAATTTCCAATCTTCTAGATGTATAGATATCGATAGTAAGATCAACTTGGAAATTAAATTTCCATCAAAATAAATACAGTTATGAATGAAAATCAATTGAAATAAACAAGCATTGATTGTTTGCAGATATGGATTTATAGCATTTTGAGCCATTCTCCTCGCATACTAGTCCAAATTTCATCCCACAAGCAATGTGTTTTCCGGCATATTTGAATTGGGTGTAAATATTTAAGAGAGAAAATAAAGTCAAACTAATAAATTGAAAGCAAATAAAAATATATTTAAAGTAGTTGAGATAGTTGTGAAGAAGGTAAAATGAAGATAAAATAAAAATAATAAAGAAAAAGAAGATGATTTCCCAAGATAATACATTCCTCCACCTTCCCCTCGAATAAATATTTATACCATAAAATTGAGAGCTTCCTTCATTTTTTATTACTTTGCAACCATTCTTCCACCTCTAAAACAATCAAATTTCACTAATTTCTTATTTATCAACTTCGTTTTCTTACTTTGATTTTTTTTACCCTTTAATATTTACACCCAATCCATACATCCTATAAGTCTAAATTCTCTCTAGAAATCTCAGTTGAAATATATGTCATTTTATTCAGATAAAATCTTGACTTTGATTTGCATTGCTCTCCTCTCTTAATCCACCCCTTCACTTAACCGAACACGTACTTAAAAGAAGTCTCAACTTTCTATATTCTTGAATTTCCTTAGATATAAAATTTGTAATTCTTATACAGATTGCAGTCACAAAATTATTTCTGAAATATAATTTTTGGGTTGCTATTATTTTTCTTCTTTCAAATCAATAAACTTGTTACCTACATGTTAAATTTGCGACTTACTAGAGTTTTCAATGGAAACTATCTTTTAAAATTCTAAGTTTTATAATATTATGGTTTGTGAAGTGATAAAAAACAGCAAAATATATCCTTTAAAAAGAATGTAACCAAAGAGATTGTATATTATAATAAATAAAATATAATAAAACATATGACGTCCCACATTAGTATGTTGATGATATAATATTTTTGCATTTCCCTTTAAGTTTTTACGTCATAAAAGTATGTTAAGATATTGATTATGTGCATTTTTAATTTGTCAAACCTTGACTTAGCATCAAATTTGATAGATGTATTTTTAGAGCTTATTGGTACGTTAAATCATAAATGTAAGAATTTATGACTTTAATAACGAACATGTGACGACAAACAAGAAACTTTTCAAATTATTATACCAATTTAATATCAAATCAGCTCAGATCAACTCAAATAAATCAAAAAGATTTAAATTAGACCAAATAAAACTATAAAATATCCGAATATTTCATGATATACCATTGAGTTTCTTTGAAATTCACCATATACCACATGAAATGTTTTAATTCACCATATACCATTGAGTTTACGTCCGTTAGCACAGAATACCATTAATGACAATTGCCGTCAGTGTGCCGTCAACACTTCCTTCCTCTAGGGTTCTCTCCATTGAATTCCTCCATTTCCCTCTCTCTCTCTCCTCATCGAGAAAGTACTAATTTCTCTTTAATTTCTGAATTTATCATCAAGAAAATTAAATTCAAGCTTCAAATTTTGAATTTTCAATTTTCGAATTTTGATTTGAGATTTTGAATCAATTTTTTGAATAGTGATAACAAATTCAATAGCCAAATGTCTTGTTCCCTCGTCCAATTGCTCTGCTCTTGCCATTTGCAACATAAATCAACCAGTTTTCCGATCTGAATCTTAATTAATAATTGAGGATTGGATTTTGCCAACTCTATCAACACAATAATTGCCTCCCGAGCAGTAGATTTTTGAGAAGCATTCAAAGCGTCAGGTAAAATGTTCATCATCGCAGGCAAGAGGTCCCAAAACGAATCTTTATCACCAGAATTTTTAATACACTGGATGAAATTATTCGCGCCATACATCGCCGCAATTTTAACTTCAAAACTTATAGAATTTGCAAGACAATTCAAGAAAACGCTATGAATATCCTTAATGTAAGGAATTAAAGTATAGCCGATTGATTCAGACAATTGAGCAATTATCAAGAAAGAACTCTCCTGCAAATTAACATCATCAGAAGAAACACAATTGAATAAAAAGGAAGAATCTCAGGCCAACCATTATGGGGAACGATTGTGAAAGCTTGAATTTAATTTTCTTGATGATAAATTCAGAAATTAAAGAGAAATTAGTACCTTCTCGATGAGGAGAGAGAGAGGGAAATGGAGGAATTCAATGGAGAGAACCCTAGAGGAAGGAAGTGTTGACGGCACACTGACGACAATTGTCATTAATGGTATTTTGTACTAACGGACGTAAACTCAATGGTATATGGTGAATTAAAACATTTCATGTGGTATATGGTGAATTTCAAAGAAACTCAGTGGTATATCATGAAATATCCGTAAAATATCAAATCAGAATATCAGATCAAACTAAATCAAATTTCGATAAATTCAAAGCTTATTTAATCCTATGAGAACAAAGTCTTTATCCTGATTGAGTAATGGTTGTCTCATGTAATAACGTAGGTGAAAGGATGGAAATGGTGGAGTTAGGTAGACTCCATTTGTTTGATCGAGTAACGAACAAGCAAAATGATAGCCATGGCATCTAAAATTTGTAAATTTAAAGCATTTCCATCCACTTTCAAAATATTGAATTGATGTCCAAAGTGGCATTCATATGACTGAGCCACCAACTTTGGACTACTTTTCATTTTCAATTTCCATCTATCCCTCAATTTCTCTTTTTTCTATTAGCCTAAAAAGCCGTACTCCACTAATTTTCTAGGGCCATAAAAAAGTTTCATACAATGATTAAATGTATAAAAACATTTACTAATAATAAAATCGAAAATATCTTCAAATTGTAACCATTCTTTTTAAGGTGTTGTTGCTCAATAACTTAGCCCTCAAGGAAAGCCCGTCACATCGGTGAAAACAAAAGCCTCAAAATTTCAACGACTAAGCTAGCCCATAATTCTATAACGTAGGTTCCCTCTCAGAGGAAAAGGTAAAGGCAAATTTTCAAATATTGCCCAAAGGCCATAAGGTTCAAATTCACCAAAATATCTCGCTATTAGTAAATTAGTAGTAAATCATAGGGCTCGCTTTCCTACTGAATCGCTTTTGCTTTCTTTTTCTCTAGCTACTAAGATGTTTCAGTTCGTTAAGTTGTCCATTGCCTGCAACATTTCCCACACATTTTTCAAATTTCGCATACGATGATAGATAAAAGAAGGGGACACAAGATCTTCATTTACTAATACTTCTATTAATCAACTAGCAACAAACTCGGTGTACATTCGTGACAGTATCATCTAAGCCATCCATGAAGCTTCTCTCTCTCTATATATATATGCCTAACCAAGAAGGGAAGGAAAACGAAAAACTTTACACGATCATCAATGAAGAAAGCCCAATGAAATAGATGGGTGACGCCTTGACAGCATGAGGGAAAAAGGAAGAGGGAACGGTATCATATCGACTATAATTTGCTTTACAGTAAGTATGTTAGTATCAACACTATTATGTCGAGAGAGCCAGTTCCGCCCACGCTAAAGAAGATGATCTGAGCTCAGCTGACAGAGAAAGATCAATGCGGCTCTCCAGCAATGTGCACAAGTCGTGCATCAATGGTCGCTTGATGGGTTCGGGATTTAGGCAAAGACTTGCCGCCTCACAAACGGCTTTGAGGTCCTCATGTTCGAAATGCTTCAGTTGTTTGTCGACTATATTAGGCATTAGTTCAGCTACCTCGAGGTACTCTCTAGCCTGAAACACGAAACTCGGTATTACTAAAAGAAAGTTCATTTCAACCAGATAATTTTATTAGTCATAAACTATGTTACTTAGACTCGGGTACTGATGTTGGATATTAGTCCGTGTCCAAGTGTCGAATACGTCAAAATATTCAACTCTATGCATAAATGAAGCGTCTAAGTGTCATACCAATGTTCGAGGATCAAGGATCAAATACGGGTACGTGAAGCAAAATAAAGAGTCCGAGTAACATAGGTCATAAATCATAATTGTTGTGATATAAAGCTTCAAAAAATGGTCGGAATCATACCCAGTCTACCAAGCTTCCGGTTTCTTTGCAGAAGGGTGGTCTGCCACTGACGATCTCAAGTAAGAGTACTCCGAATGCATACACGTTACCCTTTAAGTCTAGATGGCGAGCTTCAATAGAACGCGGCAGAACACATATAGAACCACTGCCATCTATGGCAGATGAATTCTTCTCCGATCTTGCGATGATAGTCTTCCAGCTTTCAAAATCAACCAGCTAAAAGGAGTTTAAGATCTTCGATTAATTAGGTTCAAAAATGTAACATCCCCAGCCAGAAAAACTTTTAAGTGTGCAAAGTTAGCAACATATGGAAAAAGGCTACCTTGGGTGAAAAATCTTCAGTAAGATATACGGCATTTGAATTCAACTCGGATATAGTAAAAGGAGGGTCAAGTTCCGTATGAAGATATCTCAATCCACGGGCAATGCCAATTATGATTTTCATACGCCGTGTCCACGATAACTGGCAGCCCTCTCCATCGGCAAACATGGCTACAATGACAAACATAGAATTAATATGGTTTCCACTTCACTGAGTAGAGCCAGTGCAACATAATTTGCTTTCTAATTTGCTTTTCGAATTAGCAATTTGCTCAAAATGGCTCAAAAACAGCCCAAAACCAACCACCATTCACTTTTTTCGATTAGCCATTCGTAGAGGTGTGTTCAAAACAGACCCATGACTCAAATATTTACCCGACATTGGAACATAACCCGACTTAACCTGACTTCAAGATGAATTTAAAATAATGTAAAAATCAATATGGAGAAAAGACTCAATTTTGAGGCGACCCGTAACACTTGACCCGAAATTGACCCGTACCCGAGTGAACAATGCTAGTCATTCACAAGGATATTAGCGAATTATGTGACACTGAGTAGAGCAAGCACAAAGCAACGGGCAAAAAGTGAACTCCACTTACAATGCAAGTGCTCATACAATGTTCCATTAGATGCATACTCCAAAACAAGCATCCTTGTAAAAGGAGGACTCTCTCGACAATAGCCCAACAGTTTAGCCGCATTCTCATGATTTAGTCTCGCTAAATCTGCCACCTGATCAGTATAGGAAGTAAGAATCGGAACTAATATCTCAAAATTTCCAATAAGTCCGAGAAAACAGAATAATAATTATATACCTCTTTCTGGAAATACAGCTCGTAATAGCCAGTCCATTGCTCTTCTTTGATGCAAAAGGAAATCACAGCAATCTCGGATCCACCTTTCATTGTGCCTTTGTAAACCATACTATCGGAGGACGATCCTATAATATTACTAAAATCTTCACAAGCCACTTCAAGCTCTTGTCGGTTGAATTTTACTATATCTTTCAACAGCTCAGAATCTGTTATAAGATTATGAAAGAGCAAAAAAATCTAAATCATCTTGTTCACGAAACCGCAAGGCACGCGTAGTAGCGAAGGTAAAAGATTTACCGATGGAAACAGCCAAGCGTTCTTTGTCACTTCCGGATTTCTTCCAAGGGATAATCATAGATGATTTACTGTTGAATCTTTTATAAGTGGTGATTAGGGCGGTAAGTATGAGGAGACCCACCAGGGTCCCGGTCACAATTTCTAAAGCCAGCAACCAAGTAGGTCTTGATGGTTTCTGATGATCAGCTTGATTCTCGGAAGGCTTATGCTTTGCACCCACATTAACATGTGGATGTGTTTTATCAGTAGTTGAAGCTCCTGAGACAATTACAAACTGAATTTAAGGCTCTTATTGAGACATTTATATAAACGAATGCATATTTGATTGGCTTCCCGAATTCCACGTACCAAGGATTAATCGGAAACAACCTTTTTGTTATCACTAACAAAGAATAAGGTTGTGTAAGTCCGGCTCCCTCAAACTCTGCCTAAGTAGGAGTCGCTTAGTGACATTGGGATAATGGGAATGGAATGGTAGTTGTAGCTTCTCGAATAAGAAGGTCTACGCTTAAACATTTAAAGGTATTCCCTCCAAATTTCAAGACATAAAAATTGTGAGGTCTACACTTATTTCCATTGTCATTGCTTTACTTCCTTGGAGCAAAGGAAAGCATAGGAAATAGTATGATTTTTCAAAAACATTTTGAATGAGACGGTCTCACCGCCAGACATGTCTTATTCTTCGTTATATAGCCCAATAATAGAAACTTTTAGTTTATGAGCTTATTGTTTTAAGGTCCTCTCACCGTGACAAGGTCTCGTAAAAGACGGGCTGTTGATTTTTTAAGGTTGAAAAAATATAACGTGATAAGTTTTCAATCTAACATGTCCATACCACATTGTGCTACAGAGCGCTGTTTTGAATCCTTATCTTGAAGACAGTTCCCCTGAAAACTTGAACTGCAGACGATGCACAAAGTTGTAACACTTGTTTCAATGAAATAAAGAATTTTTTGTGGGGAGGTAAAGAGACTATCAGTACTAGACCAACCTCGGCAGATGTAGCAAGCATTTAGGTATGCTCCCAACAAAGAAATTAAATGAGAAATCAGCAACTTTTAGCTGAGGTGAGCCACAAAAGCCAGCAGGTTTCCGATTGGATGCATACCTGAAAATCCCAAAGCAGGATGAAAACACCGCCATGAACACTAAGCATAGATTGAAAGCAAGTAGTGGTCCTAGATTTATAGACACATGTTATGGTGCCGTCACAAGTTAAAGTGTCTAAAAAAGGAAATGAGATATACGAAGAAGATTCTCCGTCTCCACCTTATCAGCTGCACAGTTCTCTGCAGTCTTCCATAATTTTCTCCCAACCGACATTTTCCAATAGAAGTGGTAGTAACCCCCCCCCCCCCCCCCCCCCCCCATCTCCCAATTCACAATTCCAAAACAGATTATCTAATTTTACTGTCACAAGTCACAACTATTGGTGCCGATCCATAATGTTTTCTTCAATCGGCCTATGATATTCGTAATCTATGTTAATCGAACTCTTCATTTTGCTTCACGTATCCGTGTCCGATCCTTGATGCTCGGACATTGGTATGACACTTAGACGTTTCATTTAGGCGTAAAATTGAATATTTAGACGTATCTGACAATTGGACACGTACCAGCATCCGACAGCACCCGAGTCCAAGTAACATAGTTTGTAACTAGTACTAGTGGAAAGCCTCTCAAACAATTCATAGAGCTTCCAAATCCTAGCAAAGAGATCTGCGAGGCTCATATATTTCTACTCCTTCTTCTTGGAAAACTATACAACTACCAAAAGAGTTCAAGCTACTTGGAGAAAAGACTAGTCCATAGATTCAAGGGAAGTCTCTATCATTTCCTAAGAGGCTAGGACTACATTACCGTGTAGTAGGTTACATTGCTACATGAACATAAGAAAGAACATTATAGCTTGTATAAGACTTCATGCTCATAATATCAACAAAAACCTTGCTCTCACATCGTAAATAACTCGCAATCAGCCAATAATGTCATAGGTTTCGTAGTCTGAAAAATACCGAGTACAAGTCTGTGTCTCGCGTTTGATGAAATTTCAAAGCAAAACATTTAATTTAATTGGAGGATAAGCCATAGATTTCTCTAGAAACTAACAGTATACAGCCTAGAATTTGCAATTCAAACTATGCTTACATTCCATGCATATTCTCAGTAAAATCGGCGGTACCAACACCAGGTACAGATCCTTGGAGCTTATTTCGGTCCAAGTAAAGCTCCTGAATATTTTTTAAATTTCCAAGCTCAGGAGGTATCGATCCCGTCAACCCATTAGACTGAAGGTTCCTACAAACAAAAGGGCAAACTAAGAAACTAATTTAAGAAAAGCATAAGAAACTAATACAACCAATTACACCAAATGATTTCATACATTTTCACAAGGCTATTTAAATTCCCCATTTCATGTGGAATTGGCCCAGATAGATGATTTGCTCCAAGATCCAAAACCTTGAGATTCTTCAATTTCCCAATTTCTTTAGGAATAATCCCAATCAAATTATTCCCATGAAGGTGTCTGAAATTAATAGAAAAAGCATCATTTTAAGCCTAACCTAAAAACAAAAACAAAAAAAACACCCTAATGAATGAAAGATCAACATACAATTCCTGCAAATTTGACAGTAGACTCAATTCAGGAGCAACAAATCCCTTCACATATGATCCAGAAATGTTCCTAAAGAACAAAATAGACCAAAACACATAACCATAAGATATAAAAAGGGCTTGGAAATGACTAATGACTTCAAATTTAGTAAAAAATTATGCATAATTTATCAATAAGGATAATTTTCTTACAGCTTAACAACATGATCTTTAGCCATTGAACAGATAACTCCATGCCATCCACAAGGAGTGGAATCTAAACCATTCCAATTAGACATAACCAGATATGGGTCATCATAAATGGCTTCTTTAAAGGCAGTAAGAGCCCAAACTGCAACCCCAGAAAGGCAAAAACAGGAATCAGGGCAAAAATAATACTATGGGAACTCCAACAAATTCCTAAATAAAGCAAGAAATGGTTCTAAATCTTGGTAATAATGATCAAATCACAGAACAAAAATAAACTACAAACTAAATCAAGATCTAAGACAAAACATACCTTCAACAGATACAAAAGAGTAACATTTAACAGTGAATACTCCTAAAATGGCAAATTGAAACAAAACCCAAGTTAACGTTCTCATTTTCTTGCAAAAAGAGTTACACACTGCTTTTTGTGGTAAGGAATTTTGTTGAAAAATACCCACCAATTAAAGAATTCATTCACTTGGGAAAATTGAAAATACCCACATTTAATTTTAAAAATGAAGCAAAAAGAAAGAACAGGAGGAATTTTCACTAATTTGAAGTGGGATTTTCAAGAAATACAAAAAAGATCACAAAGTTCAAAGCTTTAGTTACTGAAACTGCTATTCTAACAAAATGGTTGGAAGAAGTAACAAAGAAAGAGGAAAAAACAATCAAATAATGGACCAAAATGGAAGGAGTGGAAGTTAAAAAAAGTGTTAGGAACAAAAAAGAGCAGAAATTGAACAGGCTTAGATTCAAAGTGAGGTTTAGCTAGGTAAGATAGAATATAGGTAAAGACTGACTGATGAAAAAAACATAAAGGGTCACATTAACCATTAAGAATAGGGATTTTGTTCTGAAATGGAAATATGGAAGTATTTGGAAAAACTCATTGAATTTTTTTTACAAAAATTAAGCCGGCTAAAAAGAGAAAGACAATACGAATCAAACTTAAATTTTTCAAGAAAATTCAAAAAAGTGATATATAGTCTAATTGAGATAAGACGACTAGATTTTCGTTAATGGAGTAGCCCATTGAATGGGAATTGGAATTATTAGTTTATTACGCAAAAACTTTAAATGGGAAAATTATAATAGAAATTATCAAGAGTTAATCTTATATGAGGCACGTTTTAATGATGGAAATTACACAAAAAGGTGATATATGCTCTAATTGAGATAAGATTGTATTCTCATAATATGTATAAAGTGAGCTATTTAACTCATATGGGGCGTGTCTCTCAATTAAACCATGTCATACCATCATTTGTGAATAATAAATTGACAAAATGCTAATTTGAATGATGAATATATGATAATAATTGAATATAAGATGTTAAGTTTATCTACTTCTGACCTTTTATTTTGATTTTGTTAAAATATGTCAAAAGTTGGTAGTACTACTTCCATATTTGAAAGTAATTAAAGAATGAAACAAAGTAATTTCTTGTTTGGGTAATAATTAACAAAAATCTATTTTTGGGAAAAATTAGAAAGTTGGTATACCTATTATCGGAAAATTTTGAATTATTTGGTAAATTTAATTTTAATACTTGTAAAAATAATGTTACTATAGGGATTAAAAATATTTATAATCATATACTTAATATTTTTTTTACTTAAAATTAAGTACTTAGAATTTAAAATAGTTAAATAATTAGTTCGCATTGACCCATTAAGTTAAAAATACAAAAAAACATAAACATTTAAAGATATAAATACCTAAAATTTATCATAGATCCTGATTCGATATGATCATGTCACTAATATATATTAGTAAAAAAAGGTGTTCGATATCCAATTAAAAAACAAGTGTACTATTAATCAACAAAACACAAATCTAGCATCAATTAAAAAATCCCTAGAATAGTAGATTGCCTTAGGGTGGAGTGTGCTTTCTCTTCAATCGTCTCCAACTGTGCCACGGTGAAACATGATGTAGAATTTTCATCTTTCTTATTCCCTCCTTTCCTATGGGAGTGGATAACTTTGCGATCAATGGATGCCAAATTTGTTGTTGGTTCAATAAAGTCTTCATCTTGATTTTTCATACCCTTAAATTGTTATTGTTAGTTTTGTCGATTCTCTTGCCATTATATCCTCCAAAAAGATTATAAAGCAAACAATAAATAGTGCGAATGGCAGAGGAGTGACAAGAAAACGAATCACAAAGAGAACAATAATTAAATAGTAATCAACAATAAAGAGAGAAAAACGCAAAGATTTGTCGGTGTGATACCTACGTCCACTATACCCAAGAATAATCTTTACTTTATATGAAATAGTAAATTAAATACACGATCATAAAGAGAGTATTTGATCTACCCATAATTCTCAAGAATGTATTGCCAACAATATCTAACTCTACAATGTAGAAAAAAAAAACCTAGACTAGATATCCTTTATATATAGAGATCACCGAACAAAGAGATTTGAATTCAAATGAAAACAAACTAAACGCAAACCCAAAAGAGCAAACGAGAATCCGTCGAGCTCCATCTTAATGGGTCGTGGAGTATTCGTAATTCAACCCCTCAAGAATAAAAAATGCAACGTTAATCCCTGGATCCCAACCTCGGTCGTTGTAATGCTTCTTATTTATTTTATTTGGTCTTGTAAAATTAAGTCTATATCTTTATACTTCGTGCCGTTCTACTATATTTGTTACATATGATTTTTTATGTAATTAATTATGTTGATTATTTTTATTTTGAACTATGCAAATCTAAAAATTATAAAAAATCAATATTATAAAAGCATGTGATTAGACGATTCAAATAAAATCATATATATATATATATTTTCTTATATATTAATCGCAATATAAAAAATATGTTTGAATAATGAATACTATTAATAAGCATAATGTAAGAAGTATTTAATACAGTGGACATATATTGAACGAATCTAAGTCACAAATCCAATTATAAAGCTGATTGAATGACCAAAGTAGCGATAGGGAAGTCAGATAAGGTTTTTCGTTGTTTAGATAGTTTTGCAAGTTATTTGGATATTGTGGGATCAAATTCATGTGCTCTCACTCCTAAAGTTGGAATGCATTAAGTTCTATCGCCTAAAGATTCCTTGCATTAATATTTATCAGTTGAGTCTTGCATCATATAAATATATATATATATATGTATGTACTAGGGGTATTGTGTCCTTATGTCTTTGATTAGCCAGGTTTATAGTTTATACTATCAATTTTTTATATTATACAACTTAAATATATGAAAACTTTTTAAATTATATGATGTAAACTCAAAAAAACGAAGAGAGCTACAGTTTATAGGGGTTTTGTGTAATATTATGGCTTTCTACTACCTTAGACCTATGCTATTTGAAAGGAAAGAATCTTGAACCCAACAATGATCAAAAGAGTTGTAAATGAGTGAAAAAATAGGCAAATGTGGACACTCACAAGAAAAGATCATTCTTTGTTGAGCAAAGCACACACAAGAACGTATATGGTGTCTTGGACACCTTCCCCTCGAATGAGGTTATGTTTCATTAACCATTCAACACTACATTAATGAAATATCATTCACGATGTGTGATCACACATTGTTAAGCTCAAAGTTTCCACAACTAATAAAAATACTCGCGCTAATACATGAAGACACTCAAGAGCTCCTGAACCCTATTTTCTTCCTATGTATCATCCCTTCCCATAATTCAAATATTAATTTAGGTCGTATATATAGCCCAAAATGGCAAAATATCAGTTAAAGAAGTCTAGCTTTTGACATGATGTGTAACGATCAAAACAATCAAAAAACGCATCAGTGTGCCTCTGACCACAAGTGCTCATTCGAGCAGACAGATGCCTTGTTCGAGCACCCTGTGTCAGACTAAAACTGATTGCTAATGCATGTTGCCTTGTTCAAGGCAACCTTGTTGCAACTCCTTCTTTGCTTCTTTAAAGCAGCAACTTCATGCAGCTCATTCCCTTTTACATTATCATCCTCATCAATAATGTATACTATAAATTAATTAACAATAATATAATAAAAAAAACCTCCAACGTCAGGTCATTTATAACTTGCACTAACACTATTAATGCACAATTCAGATAAGAGAATAATGTGAACTGATGCCATGCTACTTCATTTTACTTCCCAATTCCGCTGTAGTAAGTAAAATTATTCATGTATAGTTCAGCTGATATTTAGTTAATTTTAGGTTGGCGACTATTTTGTAATTTTATTTTATTTTAATTTTTTTAAGAACATTCATTATATTTGGAGATGGAAAAGATTAATTCTATTGTTTAAATAATCCAAATGTGATTTCATATCAAACAACTAAATAGATATCGACTAATATATCACTTGATGGACTATACCCTTTTACACCATCTCTAGACGTAATTATTCTTTTTGACTCATTACACCACACCCTATACCCTTTTACACCAACTTCATATCCCACAAAAATACATTTTCTAGCCCTAGGTTCTAACTTACCATCATTTACATGAATATAAGCCGGGCAACCAAAGACTCTAAGACTAGAATAATTTACCGGAGTGTTGTACCACACTTCTTGTGGTGATTTGAAATTTAAGGCGGTATAAGGTGAGCGGTTGATCAAATAACATGTCGTAGCCACCGCTTCGGCCCAAAATTGTTTCCCCAATTTGGCTTGGTTTAGCATACACCGAGCCCTCTCCAACAATGTTTTATTCATCCTCTCCGCAACACCATTTTGTTGAGGACAACCTGCTCAAGTTCTATGTCTAATAGTACCTTCACGAGAACAATATGGAAGAAATTTATTATCAACAAATTCAAGACCATTATCGATTCTCAAGGTCTTGATGCTCCTACCGGTCTTTTTCTCTATCATTTTCTTCCACTTCAAGAAAACATTAAAAACTTCATTCTTTTTTTTGATGAAGTAACACTAAACTTTTCTTGAGTAATCATCAATAAAGGTCAACAAGTAATTACAGCCACTAAGGGAGGGCTTTCGTGAAGACCCCCACAAGTCGCAATGGATATAGTCTAAAATACCCTTAGTGTTGTGTACGGCGGGTTTAAAACTAACCCTCTTGTATTTCCCATAACACAATGTTCACAAAACCCAAGGTTCCCAAATTTCTTGCCATCAAATAAACCTTGTTTAGAAAGTTCAAACATATCTCTTTCTCCCATGTGACCAAGTCTCAAGGGCCAAAGTTTTGTATCATGATCGGACATTGTGCTTGTGGAAATGTTTGCCCAGCCTAGGACGGTTGAATCTTCAAGAGCATACAAACTCCCATTCAACTTACCCTTTATCACTACTAGCTAGTGACCCTCTAGCAACCTTCATGACTCTACCTTCACAAGTAATTCTACACCCGATTATGTCAAGAGTACCCAAAGATACCTTCATTTTAACGCTCCCAACACCAACTACCTTACATGTTGTGTTGTTCCCCATGGTTACATTTCCCCCATCAATACTTTTAAATGTTTGGAAGAAAGTTTTGTTAGGAGTCATGTGGAATGTGCACCCCGAGTCTAGAATCCACTCATCACTATCTTTGTACCCATGTGTGGCAACTAATACACCACCATCATTTACGTAACTAGCATCGGCATTGCTAGTTCCATCCCTAGTCCCCTCATCATTTTTCTTTTTCAATTTCCAACAATCTTTCTTGATGTGGCCCTTTAGCTTGCAATAGTTGCAAGTCTTATTTTTGTTAGGCCCCCTAGACTTAGACCTCCCTTTACCCTTGTTTCCACTCCCACTAGTGGAACCTTTCTCTTGTGTCCTACCTCTCACAAAGAACTCATCACTAGTATTACTTTGTGATTTTTGTGATAATTGTAAATCAATAAGATCCCTTTGTGTCAAGGCATTTTTTACATCATCACTACTCAAATTGTCTCTACTATAAGTAGAGTTTCTTTAAAATTTTTGTAAGAAGGGAGTAGAGAACATAAGAGGTAAATTGTCAAGTCCTCATCATCAAGCTTGACATCAATATTTTGTAAATCCATAACAATGGAATAAAATTCATCTAAGTGAGGTTTTAAAGGTTTACCTTCCTCCAAGCATAGATCGTAGAGTCTACTTTTCCAACGTAGCTTATTGTAACACTCTTGACCATATAGAGTGATTTCAATATCTCCCATATCCCCTTGGTTGTTGTTTCTTTAACAACCTCTCTTAGCACTTCGTTGGAAAGACATAATTGAATTGCCGATAATGTCTTTGAGCCAATCTCTTCCCACTTTGTCGCGGTCATTCCTTCCGGCATCTTTTCTACACCGTCAATGGCCTTATGCACACCATTTTGGATTAAAATGACTCTCATTTTGACTTGCCATAAGCCAAAATTTACATTTCTATCAAACTTCTCTATGTCAAGCTTCATTGTAGACATGTTTCACTAACAATAACTTCTTAAGACACCGTAATAACAACTTGGCTCTGATACCAATTGAAAATGTTTGCCAAAATCGTTACGATGTTAAGAACTTAGATGAACGATACAAACAACAATGAACAAAACAATGTTTGATAATGTAAACTAAGCAAAGAGACGTAAAGATTTAAGGAGGTTCACCCAATGATGGCTACGTCCTGCGTGGTGTGTAGTTTCTATTTATATTATATCAATGGAGTATAAAATACTCTTACAAATGAAGTATTACAATTGTGTAAGAGATAAAAACAAAAGGCTATGTGTTTGGCTTAGGGGTTGTGTTTGATGTGTTTTTGAGTGAGTATGAGATCTCTATATATAGTACTAAGTACATTAATGTCAATTGCTCACTGAATACAAGATTAATATTGAATAATGAATGATATGAAACAGCTCCAAGAACTTGAAAGGTCAAAAAACAGCATCCTAGGCACATCAGAGGATCCGCTTGACCGGAATAGAGAGCTCACTCGGTCGAGCGGCTCAGTCGAGCGAGCTACAGACACCTTTTGAATGCATTATGTATAACCGTTCGACCAACCAAGAAAACTCGCTCGGTCGAGCGACCATCAGGCTTCCTCTGTCAGAATTCTACTCGAGCAAGCATCTATCAAAGCCCTTTACACTTCTTCATTAATTATCATTAACACCAATAATTCCCATGAATACTCTTCCACAATAAATCACACTTTAACACTACAATCATTAAGTTAACAACTTAATCTCCCACATCATCACACCCATTGGATTCCAAACCCAAGAGTCAAACATGAATGCACTCATCGAATGTGCACTCAAGTCACATAATTCATAAAAGTCGGAATTTTGAATTAGAAAAAAAAAGAAATTTACCATTAATTATTTTCTGACTGAATTTAGTCGGTAATTTTTCCAACTAAAAGTCGGTAGGAAATTTAGTCGGTGAAAAAAATCTTCTTTTTATTTCTTTAGTTGATCAAATAGATATAAGTTGAAAAACTTTAGATATAAAATACAAAAGTTACTATGGTGTAGTGGTTACCAATTTAATGTTTCACACCAAAGGTCTCTAAGTTCAATCCATGCCATCAACATATTTTGTTATGTTGATTAGTTTGGGGAAACGCACGTGAATCACTAATAGTCTTGCATTATTAATTTATTTTCTCTTACTAGTTTAATTTGTCGGTACTCGAAAAGTTTAATTTGCATTATTAATTTATTAATGATATACAACGACTAATAATACATTAATACGACTAATAATATACTCATACAACTATTAATATACGAATATTATACTAATACGAGTAATAATATATATACTACTAATATATTATACAACTAATCATACTACTATAACTTTTATTAAATAACTTACTTCAAAATATAATTTTAAAAAATTATATTTTGAAATTTTATACAAATATAAAATTAGAAATAATAATGGCTAAAATTTTAAACATTATCAAAAGATCATAACCAATAATATACTACTAAAGCACTAATACAAGTATAATAATGCTCTAATACGAATAATAACATACAAATGCAACTAACAATATACTAATACTATATGACGACTAATAATACATTAATACGACGAATAATGCACCAATACGATACGACTAAAAATATACTAACATTACTATAATACGACTAATTACACTAATAAGACTAATACTATGCTAATACGATTAATAATATATTTGTACTATACCAATACGACTAATAATATACAAAAACTACACTAATGCAACTAATAATATACTAATAATGCACTAATACGAGTAATAATATATTAATACAACTAATAATATAATATTAATACACTAATACAATAACTAATAATAAACTAATGCGACTAATTATAAATACTAATACAACTAATAATACTCTAATAAGAGTAACATTATACGACGACTAATAATACATTAATACGACTAATAATACACTAATACAAGTAATAATATATTAATACGACTAATAATATACTAATACAAGTAATAATATATTAATACAGCTAATTATAATACTAATACAAGTAATAATACACTAATAAGAGTAATACTATACGACGGCTAATAATACATTAATACGACTAATAATGCACCAATACGATACGATCAATAATAATATTACTAATTACAACTATAGTATACTAATATTACTCTAATACGAGTAATAATATACTAATATCAATAAAAGTAATAATACATTAATACGACTATTGTATACTAATAATATATTAGTACCACAATAATACGACTAATAATAATAATAATAAGTAGTAGTAGGAGTGTTGGACCTAATTGCTCGAGTCCTGAACATCAAGAATGGATCGGATATGCCTTAATTAAGTCAGGTCTTTAATTAAGTGCAAATGGATTAGGTTATCACGAGATAATAGTCTCATCGGTAATCAATCGACCATATCAAATAAAATTATCTTTATCTAAATGTAGCATAATATTTATGGATGCAAAAAAAAAAAAATTGTTAATTTCCATTAGAGAACTATTTATTTATCTCGTCTAAATTTCCTGATGTTGATATATAACGTAAAGTTACTAAAATGATGATAGCCAAATACTAGTAAACAACATCATGATTTGATATCGTGAGTATTACATCTCGAGAGATATACTTATGCATGGAGCCCAATTGTCTAATATTTAAATTTTAAAATACCTAATATTTATACTTGATTGACAAAAGCAAATAAGTATATTGTATTATAATGGTCCAATTCAATTATTATTATTTTTCATTTTAAATTGTACTTTATATTTTATTTTGCATTGTTTATATTTTTGGATAATGATTCATAATTTTCTTATATGTTCATTCATATATAATTTAAGTCTTTTTTAATTTTATCTATACAACTTATATTCTCTTTCTTTATTATCAAATATCTATTTTTCCTTAAATCAACTTATTTTTTTTGCTACTATTCTAAAGGACAGAGGAGTATATAATATACTCTGATGTCCCTTTAAATTTGCCACTAATAATAATAAATTGTGAGGAAAAATAACTCTCTTAATATCGTAAGCTTAAAATGACAAAGGAAGTAGTTGTTTTCAAGTAGGCCAAGATGTTATCCACTCCATCCCTTCATTCTTTTTTGCTTATTCAGAAATAGAATATTTTAACATTTGAGTTTAACTTTGAGTATGGATGTTCATTAATCTATATATAATTGAATTTTGTATAGGATTGCTAACTAAATTATATAGGTTAGATGATATCTATTCTTTTTGAGGTGCGGCTTCCCTACTAGAATATGACCGAGGGGTTGGGTTTGTTTTGGAGCTTTGGTTGGCTAGTGGCACCTAAGTCTTTTTACTTGGGATGTAAATTTTTGATTTTTTTTTGACATTTTATAAAATTTACTTTAATAATAATAATAATAATAATAATAATAATAATAATAATAATGATAATGATAATAATTATAATAATTGTTATTAATATTAATTATTATTATTATTTATAAGTAGTTGACTTTTATAATTCACGTTTTGAGATGAGGTTATGATACAAAATAATTACCTCGTAATTTGTAAATTGTAAATTTGTAATAGATGTTCTTAGATTATTAAGGAGATCAGACCGGGAAGCAATATGTTCATTCCAAAGATATTGAATGATATCTTGGGCTTTTTTTTTTAAGTATTTGGGGAAGAAATAGAGAATATTTTAAGAAATTAAATTCTTAAAAATATATAATTCTATTATTTTCAAATTTTTTAAATTGAGTTGCAATTATTGTAGCTATTTGGTTGCAAATGTTGTAGCTAACCAATTGCTTGTTAGATATTTAGTTGTCTAATTAGATATATAAGTATAATTATTTGGTAAAATTAATTGTTATGATAGCTGATGAAATGCAATTAATTCGAGAAAATTGTGAAGAGCAATATCAAATGCTACTTTTAATTGTAAAATGTTACAAAGTAATAACAAAATAAAAACAATTAAATGCATTACTTAATGCAACTTAAATTACTACATATCTACACAATATTTTTTTAAATAGTTTTTTAACCTAATTAAACCACTCCTAACTATTAATACTACTAGTTTGCTACATCAACATATTTTTAGTAAAACTACATACTATTATTCTAAGATAGCTTTCCTTAATTTTTTTCTTCTACTTATCAAATTTATTTCCTAGTGCTTTTTTTTTTTTTTAATTTTAAAAAAAGCTAAGAAATGATATGGTAGATGGAAAATATCTAGTATTCTACAAATGGAAGTGGGAGTAGATGTACTATCGCCTTCATCATTAAACTAATGGATTCAACATCAAGCAATTTGTACACTTGGAACCAATTTAATAAATTTTATACTTGTGAAGACAATATTGGTGTTGCGTAAATCAAGATTATTATAAGCTTTGAATATTTTTTATTTTAGAATTTTTTTACTTTTAAATTGAATTTTATAAGTTTTTTGATATTTGAGGGATATATTGAAGAAAAAATATGTTTACGTTAGTGCTTATTAAATTCGTCTTAATGTATAGTTTATTTATTATTGATTCTTTATAATTTTTTATAATGTGTGTGTAGAGATATTGATATTTAAAATATGATTTGAAAAATGTGCAGCAAGTAAAGTGGATAAAAAAACAAAGTGTATATATAGAATATTTTATACATAACACCTTATATTTGTTGATGTTTGTGTATGTTTAGGTTTAAGTCTTGAACTACTCTTGTAAGATAACATCTTTCCTGAAATGACTTCAAATTAACATGTCCACATGCTAATAATTTTATTAGCTGGGTTATTCAATCTATATATGGAGAACGTCTCACAGTAAAACCGTCTTACACAAGAATTTGTGTCACTTTAGAGGTGCAATGTGCACTCTTTTCTAGCCGTTTTTTTGAATCTTTAGTAATTAGAATACATATATACTCATAATTTATATTAATTAAACTATTTAGCATATATATATATATATATATAAAATGCGTTTCGCAATATGATGACCTCTTACAACAATCTATAAAATAAAATTCACCAAATCTTGAATGTGATCACCGTATCCATGCGACCTCCCACGCCCCAAGCCACTTATCTAAACTCCACGCATTTTGAAAATATTTTAAAATATTGTTATAAACTCTTTTTAGAGTTGTTATTTTGAAGGATGGACATTTAGATTTTAAAATAAGCATTTAAGTTTTAAAATTGATAATTTTAAATTTTTAGAGACCGGAGTAGATATTTTAAGTCTTAGAAAATAAGTAGTTATTTAAACCTTTTGTGAAAGAAGATTATTAGCTAGATCAAGGACTTTAAGCCTTGGTGTAGGGATTTATGCCTTGTAATCGTCATATTAACGATTAGAGTAATTAGTTATAAAATAAAGTAAGCCTTTGGAGAAAGAATGTTAAAGCTTGGAGTAGTTATTTTAAGCCTTGAATGTATATTTTAAGTCTTGTTATGAGCATTTAAGGCTTGAAGCTGGTATCTAAAGAAAGAAAAAAATTATTAATTGAACCATACGATCGTATACATGCAACGGTTTCACAAGAGATCTTGTAATCAAAAATCTCCAACTAATTTTATCCTTTTAAAGATGTGCAATCTTTTTTTCTAATTTCTTATTCGATTGTCCTTTTAGACCTTCCACGATTTCTCCTTTCATCCACCTTAATTATATAATTATATAAGACTTTAAAAACCTTAAAATGTTTGCGTCAAAAAAAAGTTGAAGGTGAAGTGTGAATGAGAACCACTTTGCTTTGGGCCTTTAGCTGTATACGAAAGTTACGTATGGGCCTCAAGAAGCGAAGCCATTCGAACAAGTATAGTCCAAGTTTTATTAGATTAGTTGAAATTACTCAAATTTTTGTATGAGACGGTTTCACTGTAAGACATGCTTCGTATATAAACTAAGTAGCCCAATTATATAAATTATTAGCATACATGTAATTTATTTTGAGGTCATTTCCACGAATAATGGTCACTCACAAGAGTAGACCTTGAAATTATTAACACAAATTCTTGTATGAGACGGTTTCATGGTGTGATCATCTTTAGTGGACTGACCTATGAACATTTATTATGTTATATTGATTACTTACAATTTTAAAATTATCAATTAGAGAAATGAACTAATTATATAAGTCTGTTTCATAATGATACAGTCTCTTACAAGACAAACTGTATTATTTAAGAGAGGTCTTGTATAATAGCTTCTCTTGGGGGCCTTTTTTAGTCCCATTGTAAGCCCAAAGAAGGGCCTTTAACATAGTGAAAACTTGTTAGTCAATTCTTCCACAAAAAGATTTGAGACAATAGCCTCCTCATGTAAAGTGTAAAACTGGCCAAATTGATTTCAACTCTATTTAAGCCCTGTTTAATTAACCTCAATGAAATCATATCCTACAATTTCTAATAAAGCCGAAGTAAAATGACAAATATTGTGATAAGAGTGATTCTGACATTTAAATTAATTTTATTGGAGTAGATTGCCGACTAAGCAATTTAGATACATCTTGTAATGTTACATTAAATAAGAAAATTTTATAATTGATTTGCAATAATTTTTTGATTGATGCATTAAATTTAGGAATAATTGATACATTATATAAGGAAATTGTATGATTAATTTGCAATAAGTTTATAATTGAAGCATTAAAATCCAACAATAATTTTGTAATGTAATATTAATTTGCAATAAAATGGTAAAAAAAATTAGCACTTTGGATTTTTTGCAGACATAATATTCGACCTTGATTGAATTATATACATAATTATTTGTTAATTAACAATAAAAACCATTTGAATAAGATAACGATGATACAAAATTTCATCATTTAATTAAATTTAAATTCTTTATATTAATTTATATTTAAATTTGGAATTTTGTATTCATATACATTAATCTTAATTAGGTTACTTAATTTAACTATATTAAACTTATTTTATACGAATAAAACTTTTTGACTGAATTGATACTATTTTACACTTTATTTGGATGAAAGTATATAGAGAAAATAAGGGGGAAAATTTATAGGATGAAAAATCCTTTAAATTATATTATTAAGAATCATATATTTAACTGAGAATTATAAGTTAGCCTACTTGTTAATTAAGAATTTTTCATTTTACTTTTATGTCAAAAATTTAATTTACATCATCTATAAAAAAAATAGATTTTCACTTCCTTGTAGAAATCAAGTAAAATTAAAATCATAAACTTAAAAAAAGTTGGCACACGCTCCGCTTCACTCTTCAAATTATATATATTATCTTATTTAGAATCATACACTTAATTGAGGTAGCTAAATTCATTTATTAGTAGTGATTAACTATCAAGTACTCTTGATATAATGATTATCAATGATGCATACATACAAATTAAATATCATAATCACCTCAAAAGCTACCTCATCTAACAACCGTGTCAGTTCGTGCAAGCTTATCATGATACATTTTGTTAGAATTTCTAGGATCATGTAAATAATAATATTAAGCCAGTTCCATTATGCAATCTAATATGCTATTTTGTTCATTAATATGTTGAATTATACACATCTAAAAATTATGAAAAGTTAATATTATAAAAGTATGCGATTAGACGATTCAAACAAAATCCCACTTGACTATATTTTTATTTACATATTAGCCAAAATATATATAATATAAGCTTGAACGATAAATAGTGTCCAAAATCGAAATGTAGCAAGTTTTTCAGAACGAAGGAAGTATTTTTTGTGATTTTACTCGTATTACATAATAAAAAAACAGTTAAAATCTAAATAATATGTCAAAGAATCAACCCAAACAAAAGTTTAAATTGTTGGTTAAAGGCCTATAATATGTTATTATATTTGATCATGCCTTTTCACACGAGAGCCCTAAAGGCTAGAAGTGTCACATGCTCTCCTTGGTGCTAAATATTCCAGTTAAATTGTGGAATCGATGAAAAATATTTTTGGGTTTTAAGTATCAGTTTAAACTTTTAGCATAGTTGAAGCCCTAAGGACGATATAATATAAGAGAAGGATATATGTTGGATTCAAACTTCTAACTTAAAAAAGTTTCTTCTGAGGAAACATGAGAAAGTATATAAAATATATATCATGGGGTTTCAACCATCAACTTAAACTTTAGTTAAGTTGTCTCCTTTAACATAATGTTACCTCTGGTATCTAATAGTTACTACAGTCACAGAAGCAACTACAGGTCATCAAATAATAACTTTTTTCATATACTTCTTTATATATAATGTCAAATATAGTCAAATGGGATCTTGTTTAATTATCTTGATGAATATTTTTATAATATTAACTTTTTAAAATCTTTTGATATTTGTAACTAACAATATTAAGGATTAAAATTGTGCGTTGAATAGCATGAATAAAAGTGTAGCAACTAAATTAAAGTATAAGAAAATCAAATATATTCTCTCTTCATTTCTATATATGTGTCTCATTTAGTTTTTGTCACTATTCTGTATTCTCTGTCAATTTTACTTTGTATTCATTGTTAATCTATAAGTTAAAATATAACTAAGTGTGATCATATTTAATTTAAAGTGTTATAGAATCAAAAACCTTACAAGTTCAACCATCTAAATAGTTGGACCTTCTAATATGGTCCTATACTTTACAAATACTCAATAATATTGCTACAAGATGAAGGATGCTTTGAATTGGGCATTTCAATACATCAATTATAAAAGAGGTGTATTACAACTTTGTCCATACATAATCATATATAGTTTCTTCTAAAAGCAGGTATAGTGCAATATCATCACAGATGCTTCTACATTGGGCGACAATAATATTGTATTTTATTAATTTTTTATTTAACATAATAAATTATGATGTAGAATATTTATGAGACAAAGGATTAGATGGATGGATTAAGGCCTCAATTTTAAAGGAATATCCAAACTTTGTTTGTTTGACCATTGAAAGGCCTAAATTACTTTGTCTAGACAAGCTCACAAGGATTAGACAACAAGTTTTCCTTGATAACTATTTTTACACCTAATTTTTATTGATCAATAAAAATAGAACTTGCTCTAATATTGAAGAATTTTCATTGGATCAAGATTATTTTAAATCATTTATATTACGCTTACATCCTCTATAATAAACGTGCATGAGTAAGGATAAAATTTATTGGAAATTACTTGTGTTGGTTTGAGGGCCAATTTACATTCTCTTTGAGTAATCACCATTCAAGCAGATGCTGTTTTAGAGTGTTACGTACAAATCATATTATAGCAACCATGCCTAAATTTACAGCTTCTATGAGTAATCACCATCCTTTAAGTTTTTTATTTGGAAGGTTCTTCCTTTTTATCACTGTTAGGGTCAAAATAAGTGCATGTCCTTAACTCGAGTGATCTGAATATCTTAAGTAACTTAGTGATGTTGCTATAATAGTTGGAGGTAAAACTTCCCTTGCTAGTACCAAATTGATGTTGATATATGGGAGGGATATTTTTAAGGTTCTACATGAGAAGTAGAGTAGTTGTCGTGATAGTCATAGTCACAACTCAATAATTGAGTTATAAGGTTTGGATTGCTGGGCATGAGTCGAAGTTTGCTTTATGGGAGCCATCACTCTTATTCGGGTTAAGAGTAAACCTATGTTAAGTTTGTTTATGTGTGGAAGAGTAAGAGTGTGCTCAACGTTGTAAGAATAAAATTGCCTTGTCGCTTTGATGCAGACGAGTAACGACTTGTCCCTGCACAATCAACATACAAAGTTACTAACTTGAGAGTTGGAAACGGTAAAAGTCCTCCGATGCATATGCCTATAATGATAGGGTAAGACTAGACTATAGAGGGAGCAAATGACATGAAATTCTTACCTCATTTTACGAATGTCTAGAATAGGTTTAATACAAATTCTTAAAACGGTTTCTGGTATAACTATGTCTATTGGGCTGATTCAATATATATTTATAATTTTAAAGTGATCAATTTATAATTTCAAAGTGACCCCTTTCTATGATCTTAAAGTGATCATTTGCAGTCTTATATTGATAAATAGAAAAAAAACCTAATTAAATGAAACTATATATGTTGAGACAGTCTTGCACAAGACGAACTGCTTAATATTGACGATCAGGCTAAAAAACCACTTCGGCGTTCAGTGTGCTTGGCCCGCGCAATTCTTGGACTATTCTATAATTTTGGGCTGCATTTATATTTGATCCATTTGATATAATTAAGATCAATTTTGTTATAAACTGTTTAAAATTTAAACTGAAAGAGTTATAAATTATTTTCTAAAATCGTCTCGTACTACTACAATTATTCCCTCCTATTCTAAATAAAAGTTCTATTTGATTTTACATATTTGATGATGCACTATTTTAAGTATAAAAAATTATAATTGTGTTTGGTTAAAAATCTAAAAAATACCATATTAATAAAATTCAATTGAGACTAATAAAACAAAGTTTATTTACTATATTTTAACTAATTTGCTCGTCTTGTATAAGGTCGTCTCGTCATGAGACAGACACATATAATTAGTCTATTTTTCTAATTGATCACTTTAAAATTGTAAGTGATTATTTTAACATAATAAGGGGTGTTTGGTATAACAATGTAATGAAAACACATAAGTTAAAACGGGTGATCCGATACTCAACTTTAAATTTAATAATCATCATGAAACCGTCTCATTTAAGAATTTGTAAATTTGAATAGTAAAGTATCAATAGTATTGTAATTAAATATATATCACAATGATATGTCAATCATTAATTGACAGCCCCTAAATATCCCAAGTGATATCTTTTGTCTGAAAATCACCAATATGTACACTGAACATCAAATATTTAATTCCCGAAGCGAAGTATGATGAATTTGTTGGTAACCAACTATTCCCTCGATCAACCTTTTATAACTATGTACACTAATATGTACACTATACTTTATCAATAATAATTATTTAATATTTTTATGATTTTTCTGTAATAATTTATTGATTTAACTATGAATAATTATATTTTAGGGTATTTGTTTAGAGTAAACTCGTGTAACCAGATGACCTGCTATAATAGGTAATTTATCAAAAAATTAAACTGAAATTAATGTAAAATTAGAGAAAATTTTTGAGCTAACTAAAAAATTCCAAATAATAAAAATATAAGAAAATTTGTTAAACATTTTTTCGATATTTTGTGTTAATTTATCTATTTTTTTTAATATAAAACTTGCTCATGCAAGTCATTCATGATTATTCATAATTAATTAATAGGTGAGATTATTAAAGAAAAATCTTAAATTGTAGTTTTCTCTTAACTACACCTAGAGTATACTCCATATGAATATAGTCTCCACGTTAGAATTTGCTCATGTTTTTTTTTATTTTATTTTAGATAGAATATGGTCTTTCTGAAAGTAATGCTTTCTTCTATTAAAAGTTCTTCTTTTAATTTTAATAGCGTCATTTTAATAATTTTTACATTGAAACGAATCAAATAAAATTTCATTTAACTATGTTTCAATAGTTGATTGGTTTTTATCGGCCAACCCTCATTGAGTAAAATTTTAGTTGACTCTCTAAAATATGTTTTGATCTTTGATTATAAGTAAAATGAATTTCCTTATATTTTTTGTCACTAATTAGATAAACATTAAATTACATGATGCTACTGAAATGATATAAAAATAAAAAAGGGCTTGCTTACGTATTGTTACCATTACTTTTGAATATATTTATCATCCCTGATTGAGAAGCCAATGCTCACGTACAGTTTTGTCAATATTCACGTTTGCATTTGAAAATCATAAGAGAAAACATCAAACAATAAACACCATAAATTATTTTTAGCTTATTAATATCTCTTGAATTGGGAAGCAATACTTCATATAGGAGTGTTTTATTTTTAGGGAAATTAAATCCTAAAAATTCAACTTTATTATTTTAAATAATGAAATTTTCATATTTTGATCAATATATAAAATTTTATCTTTACATTATTTATTTATCTGAAGTACTTTTCAATTATTTTTGTTGCATCTTTAAGCTTGTATAATTAATTTAAATTAATTTTTATCATAAAACATATTTAATTTGTATCAAAGAAGGGTCACAATTAAAAAGAAGTATATTAACTTATGATTTCCGAGCCGCAAAGAGCAAACTTGTTTCTAGACTAACGTCATCTTACTTAATTAAAAACCTTTATTTTATGTAGTGCTTACCAAACAACTACTTAAATTGTAATTTCATTTACTAGAGAACACTTAGTTTTCTATTTTATTAATTTTTAAATGATTGAACTAATAAAGGAAACTGATAGGAGGCTAACTACCAAGTAGTCAAAGATAAGTTGCTGAACTTAACACAAATTTGCTTAATATGGTTTGTAAATCAAAATGGATTCATCTCAATAATATTTTTTCGGAACTTTTATATATATATATATATATATATATATATATATATATATATATATATATATATATATATATATATATATATATATATATATATATATATATATATATATATATATATGTATATTCTTAAAGCTTATAAATTCTATCTAATATATATATATATATATATATATATATATATATATATATATATATATACAATTTTACCATATTTTTGCTTGAAATTAATTACTTATTAACTACAATGAAAGTTTACAATAATACTTGGTCAAATCATACATATATAATACTTTTCAAATCAATATATACTATTGATTTTGTTGAATTACAAATTATTACAAAGTTAGGCAAAAAATATTTCTGAAAAGAACTTATTTACAAAATCAAATATAGATATCATATAAAAAAAGGTAAAGACCAAAGAATTATACAATCTTATATTCTATTATTTTTCTTACTCCTTCACACGCTTTTTCTAATAAAATAATATCATTATTGGTTTTGAATTCAATATTATAATCCTCAAAATCCCCATGGTTCATGAGAAATCGTATTATATACTATTAAAATTGTATTATATAATATTATTACAAAATGTATACTTCTACTTCACAACTCACATAGGTGCAAGGTCAACTATACAACCAAATAATTACGACAATGATAGTGTTTTGTATTTAAAAAAATAAATTTAATTATAAAAACATTTATAACACAGAAATAAAATAAAATAAAAATAACCATCTTAAACACTTCGATAAAAAAATTACTAGTATCATGCATACCACGTTTACATATCACATAAAGTACTTACAGCTTGGGACTACCTGTCTCCTTTGGCGTCGTCATACTTTTTACAATTCCCCGTTATACAAGGAGACCCTTCCAAACCTTTATTTTAATGATTAGTCTTCGAGTTTAATGGAAGTGTATTTCGATTTATTGTGAAAGTCAGTAATTATAAGGAAAAACACGAGGTGCACACACTTTACAAGCCAAGGAGTGTATACCCTTCCAAAATTATATGGCAATGGGAAGAAGGTCTTCAATAGCTTATAAAATGTGCATATTATCTTTTAATTTGTTGATATACAATAAACCATCCCAACACCTCCCACATACGAACCCCCGTCAAGTTCGCATGTGGAAGTAATCAATTAGGCTAGGAACGCTATTCTTTTCAGACCTACCAATTTTAATTTTTGATTGAACCATTTGCTCTGATATCATATTAAATTAGATTGGACTTATTGTGAATGCCAGCAATTATCGAGGAAAACACGAGGTGCACATACTTTACAAGCTAAGGAGTGTATACCATCCCAAAACCCAATGGGAAGAAGGTCTCCAATAGCTTATAAAGTATGCATAATTTCTTTTAATTTGTCAATGTGAGATAAAGTTAGGTGAGAATTAAATTTTTGATTTTTTTAAAAAGTTATATTTTCTTTTTTTTTTATTGATATTTATATAAGAAATGTTAATAAAAACTAAGAAAAATGAATTTTTTAGATTGGCGATATAATATTTTGTTGAATAATAAAGTTTATGAGAACCATAAGCATTAAAAAAAATATTAAAATAAAATTAGTGAAAAAAATAAAAACCAACATACTTATTAAAAAATATTTAAATAAAATTAATGGAAGACGACGTGTGGATACTAAAGGTAAAATAAGGTTAGTAAAAGTTATATTGAGCATTAATAAAATATTAAAATAATTAAAATGAATAAATTTAATCATGCCAAAATTTATAATTTAAATAAAAATATTATTTAAGTGAATAGGCCCAAAGAAATAATAGAAAATGATAAATGAAAACATCTTAAAAAAAAAGTCATTTTGAAAGTTGAAAACCATCTAATCATATTGCACCCCATATAAATTCCAAAGTTGTCACCTCATTTTCTTTAACTGCACCTAACATTTTGCTTTGCTTTGCTTTTGATTTAATTTAATTTCATAATATAGCTTCATTTTTCTTTGAAGTTATATTATTTTTGATCAGTTTTATATGGCGAAAGTTCATCCTCATCTCTTATCTTCATCATCGTCGTCGTATTCGAGATTTGAAGAGAGATCAACTGGTTATTATACCGTTTGGATGAAATCCTTGGTGTTCAATGGTAATGGTTGTACCATCTTTGATGCTAATGGCAACGTCGTTTATCGTGTTGATAATTATGACTCTAAGTCTTGTAGCCAAGTTTTTCTTATGGATCTTAAAGGAAGAGTCTTGAGCACACTACTCAAAAAGGTAAATTCTTATAATTTTCTTAATAAGAGAAAATAAATCTTAGAAATTGAAATATTTGTAATCAAAGCAGAATTTAGACTCGAGTCTGTTTGGATTTTGAATCAGTTTATATGATTAAAAATCCTATTAATAATACTAAAATATGTAATTTACTCTGTACTGATATTTTGAATTCGTCGTTGATTATGCAGAAATTGAGAGTAAATGAGCATTGGAATGGGTACAAGAATGATAGAGTGAATAAAGAAAAGGCATGGTTTCAAGTAAAGAAGAAAAGTAAGTTATTTAGCAAAGGAGATGGATTTTCATGTCAAGTTAAAATAAGAGGAGATGATTTTGAAGCATTATCTTGCTTTAAAATCCAAGGAAGCTATAAAAAATCGGAGTTCAAGATTGTTAGAGGTGACGGTCTAATGGTTGCACAAGTAAAAAGAAAGCAATCAAAGCAAGGAGTTTTGTTGGGAGATGATGTATTAAGCTTAGAAATTGAGCCTAATTTGGATCATTCCTTCATAATCTCACTTGTTATAATTCATGGGTTAATGTCTCATAAGATGTAATCCTATATATTTTTTTTACTCAAAATATCCATTTCTAACCCACAAAAAGAAAAGTGAAAAAAAAAGGAAAAAAAAAAAGAAGAAGAAAGAGTGATCAAAGCATGAATAAATAAATCAAAGGAATAGAAAAGAAAGAAAAAGTGTAAGAGAAGTGTTGAATTAGCTTACAAGAGGTAGTGGCTATTCATGCATGATGACAATCATATTGTTGATATCATCTTTGGTGTATATAATTGGACTTGAGCTTTTAAAGCTTGAAATTTTGTCCTTCAAAAGAGAGTTATATATATGTATATATTTACTTTTTTTTTTCTTTGATTGCTAAGTTTGTTTTATCATTGCATCTCTTATACAATAAAAATAATGAGAAAAATTTATTTGGTTTTTGCATTGTGTTAGAGGGTGTTAGAGATATGAACATAGATAAGAGATATGGTATGGGTATTGAGATGGAAACATGGATTAGACCCAAATTCAATTGTGATTTAGGGGTTTGAATCTATGCTTTTACAGACAGTATGGATCGAAGTTCAAATCTATATTCATGTAGTAAAAAAAAATCATATCCTAATCTAAATATATAAGAATTTAACATTAATTATTATTTGATAAAAATTTAATTATCCATAACGACTATTGTAAATCTATTATCAAACTGTATTTTTATAATGTTTACTTATTGAGACGTTCATATATCATAGATAATACATATTTTTTAAAAATCTTTAAACAAAGAATTACCAATATTTTAACTTTAGACCCTCCAAATCTTAAGAATCTATAAGTACATATATTTTCCAGAAAATATGAGTTCGAGTTCGAGTTGGATTTTGGGTCTACAACACCTTTTTTTCCCCTGTGTGTTCACTGAGTAGCAAGAACGACTTAAAGTGCATCATAAAGTTACTTGGAGTAAATGTAATAAAGATTGTTAGAGTAAATAAAAAATATGTCGGGTTTGACCCATAATTTTAAACTTTTGGTTGAGTATGTTTTTTGATAGGAATCATAAGCAAGTGTAATGAGAAGTCACGAGTTTGAATTTCGAGCACCCCTCATTTAAAGTAGAATGTTTTGTGCCAAATATGGGGAGAATTTGTATTACATCCACACTTTTACCTCAAATGACTCTTATGTGAGAGAGTATGTTAGAGAGTATGTTAGAGTATATAACATTTTAAATTTCGACCATCCCTCATTTAAAGTAGAATGTTTTGGGTCAAATATAGAGAGAATTTGTGTTATATCCACACTTCTACCTCAAATGACTCTTATGTGAGAGGATATGTTAGAGTATATAACATATCCTAAACCTCAATCATAAACTTAAGCTTTTAATTGAGTTGATTCCTTAATATAAATCAAGCCAGGTTAAGAATGAAGTTGTATTTTGGCAGCTAGCATGAGTACTATTAATAAAACTATGAGCAAGCTCATGAAGGAAACGAAGCTTAGAATTCATGCCATTACTAATCTCAAATGCTCTTAGGCTGATAAGAGCGATTTTTGATGATGTACAATACTTTGAGCAAGGCGTGCTATATTTTAAGGTATTGCACCTTGTACAGTTGTTTTTTGGCCTTGGTTTTGGATAAACCCAAACTTTATTGTCCAAAAGGACAACCATACTATACCATCATATTCGATAAATTTCATTTGATGAAAAGGTTCAGAAAGAGACAACGAACAAACTATATCTGTATCCTTTCGAAAAAAAGACACGAAGAATATGGTTTAAATCTAACGGCCCGTTTGGTAGGTGGTAATAAACGGTAGTAATGGAAATGAAAAACTAGTATAATTTTGGTTGAAAAATCTCTTGGTTACCTTGATGCCCATGCTTGTCCAACTTCAATCATCTCATTTTCTTCATAAAATTCATTCCTATATATTACCATTGGGAGATGTGGTATTAAGTGGTAATGGAAGTTTGTAAGCAAAAAATTTTTTTATGATCAAAGTTTCTTTACCATGGGAATGATATGGAAATTTTGATGAAATTTTATATTATAAGTCAATCTCATTACCACCATTTAGTACCATTAACCAAACGGACCCCAAAAACACTCCTAATCAGTGAAAATCACTACTACTCATTGTATTCTGAGGTGGATCTACGACTTTAACTATGAAGATTTCATAGTAGTTACACTCTTCTTTGTCTTTGGTGCGGTCTCCTTGCTACCTTTCATTTTGATTTTTTAAAAGTTTTCCATTATTTTTTTTAAAATAGATAGTGGGCACTTACGCCATGTGGCGGACCTAATATTATAAGATGTTTTTAAAATTGATTATAGTAATTAGATAAAACAAAATTGAAGGTGATATTATATTACATTTTTATAATTTTCTTTAAGAAATTCAACATAATTAAATTAGAATTTATAGTGGGATCTGAACATGTCTCTTGATGCTTAAACTTCGAGCTCCTTTTTAGGTCCACTACTTATTGTATTCATACATAGATTGTGATTCTACTAATTTATTCAGATCGCCATATCCACGTCAAATGCATTCCCTTTTGTAATAATGTGAACGGTCGAATAACATTCCATGAACATATCATGTATGGCATGAGTTTTGCTTACTCTATAGATTCATAAGAGTATATAAGACTAATACCTGATCATCAATACCTGATCATCAATATTATATATCGAGAATCGAATTTTATCTCTTTTAGAAAAAATCAAAAATCAATTCTCACATAATTTTTTTATTTGATCAGTCTACTCTGTCTTTAAAAGTGTTGTATTTATGCAACCATAATAACGTGTACTTGTCATGACAAACAATAAATTAAGTGATGCTACATAGGATGCTAGCTGGTAGTATTTGTTCTTGGTGCATTTGCAATGGTGATGGATCCTTATTATGGTCTTTTGCATTAAATTCTAGGTGGCCCCGGCTCTTATCATAATAGACCATCCAATCTAATTACATTTGTTTTTAAGGAATGCTTAGATTTAAGCCATTAATACATGCAGCGTAGATGTGAGACACGTAATTCATTTACTAGTTTTATGTCTCGTCAATTGAACGTAAATAGAGTCCTAAGAAATTTAGTAACAAAAAACTAAATATATATTTCCATTTCAACTTTGCTACTTTGAGTAAACGAAGTACAGGATAATTTTTTAATGTATAAAGGGTATACTAATAAGACATTATAATATATCATAAACAACTTCTTTTTTTGTTTATGACCTTCGACAAACCGAAAGAAATAGCCCCTTTATATAGAGGATCGGCCCTAAACTTTAACGGGTGCATGAAAAAAATATATATGATAGAGACGAATCCTATATATTATGATTATGATTATAAATATTGACATGTCATATACTTTCTAATTGTAAAAAAACTAATAATCATAAATTACAAATTTTTTAGTGTCTACTTTATTAATCAAAATTTTCAGATATTAAGGCCTTTTTTAATAACTTTAGACCCTAGACAAATATCTACGTTGCCTATAATTAAGAATGACTCTAATTATAAATCTATTTAAGGTGGAACGAAAGCTAAGAGTAAGGCAACAATGTATTGAATATTGTAGTTTGAAGATGTTATCAATGAATTAGACAATTATCAAGTAATTAATAAGATGAAACATATTTTTGATCTTTAATTTTCAGTTAGCTTAAGTATTTAGTTGAATTGATTCCTTAATGTATTACAAGTCAACGTGACAAAAGATAACGAGTTTGAATCTTATTTATCCTTTATTACTTTAATTGGATAATTTAGTGTCATGTATATAAAGAGAGCGTGACAGCGTGTACTACATCAACACTTTTATTTTCAAAGGCTCTCATTAGTAGGAGCATGATATGTTAATGAGCGAGGAAATACAAGATAATTTTATTGTTAAAGGCTATACGTGACAGTTTTTTGTTCTATCAATCTATATTAGGGATGGTTTGGGTCTCGGACTGATGTGCAAATTTTAATTAACCGCAAGCGTACGATGTATGTGTAGATACGGGTCGAACACAAGGAAGTTAAGACAAGAAACTTGCTAATTGCTACTAATTATATTGCTCAGAGAGAAAAATATATGGTTGGTTGTTTCCTAACAAACTAATAATGCAATGAAAATGTGGGTTTAAACTATATGATGAAAAGATCTAGGGTGTCGGGAATCCCTTAAAGTCTTGTATGATCAAATTCTCATTAGTGTCTATGAAAAGTTGGATTAATTACGTGGTTAAACACGATCTTGTTAATCTCAAACTCTCACTCTGTTGATTAACTATTAGATTTAGACCCTACTAATTCAATTATCACACGCTAGTTTTATTGAACGAATTAATAAGAATTTAACTAAAATTTACCCTAAAGCAAAGTCGATCCCAATCTCACACGCTAGTTCTATTGACTAGTCTGACAAAACATATTTAATCTAGGGTTATTAGCACAATTCAACCACTTTAATCCTAGTTTCATAGACACATTCAAGAATCAAATCATACTTGACTTATAGGTTTAAACCCTAACCCTAGAAAATGGATCTAGTCACTAATCATGGTAAAAGAAATAAAAACAAACCCTAGGATGATACTAGACATGACTAAGAATGAAATAAATGACAAATTCAAGAAAATGAATAATTAAATACCAAGAACACCACAATTAAATCAAAAAGCAATAAATGAAGAACAATAACAAGTTTTTATTGAAGAAAGATTAATGACAATAATTAAAGTTCACTAAATAAAAATTAAAACTAATACAAGAAATTAAAGATTAAGAGAATTGAATACTAGAGAAAACTTACAATAATTGAAGGAAGATTAATGATGAAAGACTAAATTAAAAGCTTAAAGTTAAATGTAAACTAAAGAGTAATTAGGTCTAATGGAATGAAGAAGGAGAGAAGAAGAACCCTAATCAGTCATTAGGGGCTTATTTATACTAATGAGTCTAATTAACCTAAGGCTTAATGAAATGACGGCTGAAAATAAAAGCCCGTGTCTAAAATGCCAAACCGTCGAGTCAACTTTCAAGAACAAGCCATAACCGTCGAATTGGCTTTCACTTTTTGGTGTTTTGATCAGTCTTCATCGCCGAGTCGGCGTTTACTTCTTTCTCCCTTTCGCAGAGTCGGCGTTTGCCTCTGGAAAATTATATGAAGTTTAGCACATACCGCCGAGTCGGCGATCCTCTTTTCACTCCCATAGCCGAGTCGGCTTTACTCTCTGAAAAAGTGGTTGAAGTCAGCATATAACTCCGACTCGGCGTTTGCTTCTTCATCAATGAAACCGAGTGGGTTTTTTCTTCTGGAAACAAAATGCTTTCAAGACTTCATCTATTGCTCTTTTACTTCTCATGCCTTGATACAATCAATAGCTCTATTCGATCTTTGAGTCCTGTAAACATGATTAGCCACAAAAACGACTCAAAAATGTTATGATTCACTTATTTACCCACAAATTAGCCATGGAGTACCGAAATGGAGCAAACACGCTTAAAATGATCCTAAAACGCCACTAAACACCTAAAAGGAGCATGTAAATGATAATAATAAGTGCAAATAATTGCACTTATCACGGACCTTAAAGGTCTAGACTTAATCCGACCCTAATTTAAGGGTTTGGATCCACTTATTTTTGGACCCTATAAATCTGGGTCGGATCTGGGTCCATGACATTAGGGTTCGATTCTTGGTTTGGGTCCACACGTTTGAGACCCAGATCCGACCCATGGACTCATATATTAAAAAATTTTATATTAACTATCATGTGTATTTAATTGTTTGATTTGAAATTTTGTTATATATTTTTGAACATTTACGTGATTTGGAATTTTGTCAGTTCATGTAAGTTGAAATGTGGTCGTTGTATCTATACTTTAAAAATCAAAAGAATTGTTAAATATTTCGTTTTAACAACTAGAATATTGGAAAGTTTCATATATTTGATCGCTCAATTAGTATAATGTATTAGAAGATCCTTGTTAGTTAAAAATGTTAAAATAATTTTATAAGAATGGACGAAAATTGTATAATATATTTTAGAAAATTTTTAGGAAAAAAATTATACAGACCTATGAATTTGGGTTCGAGTGCAAATTTTACAAACCTATGAATCTGAGTTTGAGTCCGAGTCCAATAAAAAATTAGGATCTGGATCTGAATCTAGTTAGACCCCACCCAAATCCGACTCATGCCCATTCCTGATCTATATTTATTGGATCATTCCTCCGAAAAACAGGGATTGTGCAAGAACAACAAAACTATGCCCCTCAAGTAAGGGACCATTTCACTTGATTTGGTAATCTATGAATAGATACTTTGATGGAGAAGTTTATAGAGACAGAAGTGATGTGTAAAGTAATGGCTTCAATTTGATCAATACCATAGAAGTGTTATACAAGCTTAACTTGCTAGCCACATTATGAGCTAGGCCCAAGATCTTTTATAAAATTTATATGGCAACATAACATATATAATAATGTCTTGTTTCGTCTCTTTTGGCACTTGGAAAAAACCCAACAAATATTTTTCCTTGATAGTGATTTTTTTACAAACAATTTTATTATAAAAAAGAATAATTATTATAATTATTGTAGTTTCATTTGGGGTTTATCTTATTGTCTTATATCAGGCGTTATTTTCAGTTGCTACAAGTTTGATGTGTTGCATGTTATGTGGAGTGGGAAACATATATTCTCTATCACTAAGAGATTGTTTCATATGTTATTTAGTCAGTTTTTTTAATTTTGCAATATTTTTATTTTAAGTAGTGTTTTTATTACTTTCTTTAGTCCTATTTATATATTTTTATATATTTTTTCTCACTTGTAATTATATTTATACAATTTAATGGATCATATCAATTTCTTAATATTTGTGTTAATTGTTAATATTACAATCTCTTAGATACAGAAGAAATGAAGAATACTTCCTTATCCATTTTCTAGCTTGATTGGATGTGGCCGGTGGCTTCTTTTGGGCACCTTCTAGTGAGTGGTCAATATGGTTGCATTACATGCAATTGTTATAATCTAGCAAAATGATTTTTTGGAGAATTTTACGTAGCTTTTCGATGTTATGAGTAGATATATATGGTCCTATGAGTTCTCGTAAGGGTTGTTTACGTAGGGTCAAAAACTGAAGTAATCCTAATTAGCACTCTAAAAGAATTAAATATTTAAATAAAAAATTTCAGCATCAAACTTTCATGAAATACGAGTGATAGCATTTTTATAAGATTTTCCACATGGTAGCATTGAGTTTATATACTATCTAACTGCCGTAGCATTTTTTCGTTAAATTTTTAGCAATTTCCGTTTAACTCACTATTTTGACATTTCTACCCTTATTAAGTGTTGGTTGTATAATTTGCTGTAAACCATTATTATGCTCTCAAATGTTTAATTCACCGTTTAATTCATCAACCTATCAAATGTTATAACAATTTTATTTTAATTCAAATTTGAGTAAAAATTAGATCATTCGGTAAGATAAGATAATATTATCAAATCAAACTAAATTACTTTTAACGTTCTTTTAAATTTACTATTAGAAATGATAATTACCTTTATAATATTTATCACTTTTAATAAGAAAAAGAAATAGGAGCATATTACGCTCTCCCACACACATGACATACTCTAAAGAAAGTTCATCTACTGTGCTTCCCCCCAGGGCAATAAGCCAACAACAGTTGATTCTACACCTACTAATAACACTACCATGCGTCCATGCTTACAAAAGTAATAAAAACTTGGGAGTATTAATTACGTTCTCTAAACCATGTGGTTGGTTCCACGCAACTTTTTTAATGGTCGGACATTCATTTAACTATTATATCTCTTAAATTAGATAGAAGTTGTAAATATAAGAGTATGATTGTGAACAATAATATGAAAATGAAAAATAAATATATAATTAGTTTATTATGTAATTTCTTTGTTACTTTTTATTTGTTTATTTCAAAATTTTTCACTAGAAAAGAGAAATTTAAATTAGATTTTTGAATTATATACTGAAAATAAAATATATTCATGTGTGATCTTGTTATATTTTTCTTAATGCAGTGTATTTTAATATATAATTTTCTATGATGCGTACTTAGAATTATTGAAACTCAAAATTTGTTTTAAATTCGTGCAAAAAGTAAAGTGGACAAAGAAAAATAAATGAAGAGAGTATTTAAGTGCTTGCGTTTTATAATACTTGCTATACTTTTGTTTTTACTTTCGAAAAATTACCGTGAATAACACAACCTTTTGTTAATTTCCCTATAGGCTACAATAATACCAACTATTGATTAACTATGAATAATATCAACTTAAAGGGGTGTTTTCATAGAAAATATCTAACATGTTAAAAATCAAACTATAAGTGATTATAAGACAAAAAAATTGGTAAATTAGTTAATAAACTAAAGTTTGTATTATTCTAGGAAAATACCCTCAAAGTTGGTATTATTCACGATTAATCAATATTTAGTATTATTATAGGAAAATTAACAAAATGTTATATTATTCAGGATAATTTTTTCTTTTACTTTTTTATATTTAAAATAAGTTAGTGAATCACTATTTACAAAGAGAATAGGACATGAATATATCATTCCTGTCCGCGGTGAGGATCCAACTCCATCACAAAAGTAAAAAAAAAATTATTAACTAGTAAGGTAACTCATAATACCATTTCACCATACTTCCAACGTTAATTACTCAATTTGGCATAAAAACCCATATAACAAGGTCTTGGTAGAGACAAAATATAGGACAGTTTTGGGTTTATGAAATCAGATAAAAATATAATGAAATATACTATTTGCTATGTATAGAGAAAGATTACAATCTTTTGTTATTTCCTATTTTCTAACAACGTTTTGAGTAACTAGAGCCGTTAAAAAGTGACCCGACTCGAAAATCCGAACCGAAACTGAAAGTAAACCAATTAGAAAATGTGTTTCTTTTTTTGGCTTATCGAATCGACAGTGCCCGAACCGAAATTGTACCCCAACCGGTTGACAATCGAAAATCGGAAAGCTGAACCCGAGCTGTAACCGACACATAACCGTTAACCGAGATTACCCGAACCTAATAATGACCGACCCGAGTCATATCCAACCCGAATCATGCTTGAAACCGAATTCTATCCGGCTAAAATCGACTTAACCCGAACAAATTTTAGCTCGAACTGCTGTAAACCTGAACCAATTTTTAACATAGAAGTATGATAGACTCATATTCAATCATCTTATTTGTTAAGCTAATAAAGTGTTAGATATTTTAATAAATTAAATTTTATAAATACATGGTTTCCTATATTTAGAGTTAATAATTAATGGTCAATGTTTATTTAACTACTTTTAATCGAATTAGATGAATATTGATAGAACTATATAATTTTAATTTCTGGTCAAACAAGTAAAAGTAACAAAATAATAATGATTACGAATTAATTTGCATTTTAACTATTTTGCTTTAAATAAAGGGAATCTTGTCATCAATTAAAAATTGACTAACAACTTAATTTAATATTGATTCGATCGATAGTAATTAGTAATACGTAGCTGAATTTTGCTTTTAAAAAAAAAACTCGAACTCGATCTGTACCCGACAAAACCGAACCAATTAGTAATCGATGACAACCCGAGACCGATTGACACTCGACACGAACTTCAATCGACACCGAACTGTTGCTAACCCGATAGCTTGAATAACCGATCTCCAACCGAACCGTAACTAACCGACTCGACCCGAGTGTGACCCATTGTAACACACAGCCGAAAGTAACCGATCCGAAATGCAACCGAACCGAATGACACCCGTCCAAAACCGACCCGATCAACCGAATGAACACCTCTATGAGTAACTACGTGCTCGTTGAGATGAACTTATTTTGTTAGGTTAATATCGATATTTAGAGCTGTTTCAAATTGACTCGAATAATTAAAATTGAGTATAATCCGATCCAAAATAACTTATACATAGAAATTAAAATCAAATTGTCAAGATATTTACATTTATTTAAGAATCAAAATTAACATAACCTGATAGATCATACTCAAAACATGCCTAAACACCCGAGTGACATCTGATTTATATATAATGAATTTAGAATCCTCTAGAAATCAGGAGGAATAGTTGTGTATGAAACTAGTGTATGCTAATATATTCACTAAAAAATAACATTTTCCAATCTAACTCATTAATCCCAATTTTCTCTCCAAACTTTGATTTTTATCTCCCAAATGACCGTACGATAAATCTCACGTAAATGTACCTTTATGCGATAATATTTTTAAGTCAGTGCGTTTGTGCTTTTGACATCAGATTTTGGCTTAATATATGATGCATATTGCATTAACTACTATCTTAAATTAGGTTTTGCTGAAATTTATTATTAATGCTTCATATACATCACGTTATTAAATAATGATTGGTCATAAACTAGAAAATATATACTAGTTATTCATTCATTTTGTCAATTATATTTGATTTTTGCATATATTTAAAATATAATTTGAGTTTCAATATTTATAAGTATGTTTTATAAAAATTATAAAAAAATATGTATTAAATCTATAATAGTTATACTTTTATATAGAATATTATAACGTAATTAGTAATTAAAAACGGAGCAACATATTAGGAAGTAACACGCTTATGAATAAGACTAAAATAATTTTTATTTAGCAGCATTTGTTATGAGTTATCTCTTGATGAGAAGTGAGAGAGAAGTTGGTATTGATTTACTCCATGAGCCACGGCAAGCCTTATCTAAATAAATTTTAAAGGCAAAAAAACTACTAAATATATATTTTGTTAGTTATTATTTCCCACTTTCCCTTAAACAATTGGTTAAATGATTTTCGTTTGTGTCATTTAGTTTAACATCATGCATTATCAGTTTACAAAGCAAAATAACATCGGATAGTTTAAACCAACTTGTTTAGTTTGAGACAAATGCGACATGTTACTTTACAAAGTGTATAATTTGCCTTAAAATAGATACTCCAAAATTATAATATCAATGGTCAAAACTGCTCCATTATCATGCATAAATATATCATAATATTGTGTGCTATGTTGCATCATGCAAGAATTTTTATAAAAAAAAAAAAAAAAAAAAAAGCCAAAGCATATAACTGATTTAATTTCAAATTTATATGAAACATATTAAAAAAGTATTGAAAAATTAATCATGCGGATCATTCAAAGTTAATAGGCTGCCAAACGTTGAGAATAATGATATTTCGCATACACAAAGACATATATGTACAATCATGCATCAATCTCCTTATTATGAACATATGTTACTACTCCCTCCGTCAATTTGATTTGAACCTCTTTCAAAGAGGTGTAAATAATTTATTAATTTGTTTTCGGTATACAAATCAAGCTAATGGGTCGTTAAGAATCGAGTAAATTAATTAATGAGAATAAAAGAGTGAATTGATTTGTGGGTGAAACTAAAAAAATATTTAATTGTAGCAATAATTTTCAAAATTGAAAAATATACAAAATAAATAGAATTATTTAAAACAAATTATATACAAATTAAATGAGACAGAAATTACGAATGAAAATAGAGCAAAGTTCTATTGAACAAGGTCAATATCTATGTTAGAGAACCTAGCTCAACGTAAATTTTTATGATGAACATGTATTAGTATTTAGTATCATAGTATATGTGTATGCTACGGTGTATAATAAATTTATTTTAGCTTTGATATTGAAGCGATTTATTTTCTGATTTAATTCGTCGTTTTAATTTTAACTTTTTTAATTTTTCTATTTTCACCTTGTTATTTCTTTATGTACTTTTATTCATTAGTTGTCTTTTTTTTTTTTTTTAATTTTTCTATCCTTTGAATTTATACCACATTATTTAAAAACTCTTATATATTTAAGTTTAATAATGCAAATTTAATAAGACATACTCCCTCCGTTCTTTTTTGATCTTCCACTTTGGGTTTTTCACGCATATTAAGGAAGATAGAATCTTTGAGTTGTAGTGGGTATTATTTTAATTAAATAGTAGTGTGAAGTAATGATTGTATTGAAAGTATGAGGTTGTAGTGGGTATTATTTTAATTAAATAGCAGTGTGAAGTAATGATTGTATTGAAAGTATGAAAGAGAAAATAATTATAAATAAAAGAAAAGAGGTACATTAAAAGAAAAGGGGGGGTTTTAAAGGGTAAAAGTGGGATAAAAACTTTCTAAAAATAGAAAGTATTCTAAAATGGAAGAACTTTTGAAACTACCCATTATAATAATGTGGAAGATCAAAAAAGAACGGAGAAAGTAGTAAATATCACTGAAATTGCTACTTCAATAAAATCTACTCATTTTACCATTTTTTGAATTAGCCCCCGGCCCCTTGTATTTCCTTATATTTATCTATCTGTCAAAAAACACATATTTATCTCATTAAAAATTTTAAAGTTACCCTCAAGACTTAAAGAAAGTCATCATCGTTATCAATTCATTAATATCTTGTATATATGCTCATAAAAGTTATAATTAAAATTTAAAGAGTATTAAATAACAACAAATCATATTCTCACTTGAAAAGATAAAGAATTACAGTCTATGGAACCTTCAACTCTAAAAATAGATAGATATGTTATATTCCCTCCTATTCAGCTTATGTGTTTCATTTCCTTTTATGGTCAAGTCACCTTAATTGTCTCATTTTTATTTTTGGTATAGGTTTTTGACTTTTATACCCTTAGTAGCTTTATCCTATTTTCAATTATACCCTCCATTACCCATACTAATTTTCCTCCCTTATATTAAAAACCCATAATAACACTCTCTTTCCTACCCTTAGGGTCCCACTTTTGACTCTTCTTAAAATTCGTAAAAAGTCAAATAGGACTCTTAAGATGAATAGGAGGGACTATATTAATATGACACACTTCGCTTGATGCCTGATAAACTCAATCAGCTAACGACTTTTCCAAACTCTGACGTTATTAATTCTCACAAATAATGTCCTAGGATTTCCTTCCAGCTAAACGGTTCCTATGATGTGTTATTTTACATTAACATCTTGTTAGAATTTGAGAAATAGGTATGGGCAACTCAAGTACTTGTAAGACCAAATTAAAGAGGATTTATTATTAAAATTAATTGGTAGTAGTAGTTAAAAGTTAATTCTGAAGTTTATAGAGTGTTATACACTCTTTTTTTTCTCCGATGTTAGACAATTTATGTGTGTTTAATAATGGACACTCAACACTCCCCATCATATGTGAGTGAACATAGAATTTTAACCCGCTAGATGGATTACAAACCCATTGTAAATGAACATCCAATATAACAAAGTCCCCTTAAACAAGGCCTTACAAAACCAAAACTGAAATGGTTCATATTCATGATAATAATAACTTTTTTCTTTATTTTTTTTTTGTATTTTAAATCAATTTTAAATTAAAAAAAAACGTTGTTACATTGTCAATGAACCAACTAAATCAAAATGTTATGTTGATGGTTGAAGGCTTAGAAAATGTTATATGCTCTATCACGCCGTATACAAGAGTCCTTTAAGTTAAAGTGTCAAACTGTCAATGCAATATAGGTCCTCCTCATATATAACATTAAATTTACTTAATTATAAGAAGTGGATGAGTTTCAAACTCATTATCTCTTGTCACCTTACTTCTGAATACGAAGTTAAGCCACTTTTTAGTCCAAGGAAAAGTTATTCCTAAAACCATTAATAATAATAGTAAGAGTTACTCTATCACATCCATCCTCAATAAAATTTCTATTTTGTAGGTCAGATATATAAATAAATGGTTGTTAAGAAATCAACTCAATCAAAAGCTTAAGTCAATGGTTAAGGTTTTAAGATATGTTATATAACACGCCACCTCACACGAGAACCTTTTTTGTTAGAAGTGTGGTGGCTCTAATACCACGTTAAGAAATCAACTTAACCAAAAGTTTAAATTGATAGTTGAAGTCTCATGATATATTATTTACCTTAAAAGTTAAATTGCATGAAATAATTTGGATAATGATTGAGATTATAGCCACCATATGTTACCCTAAGTTTCTAAATAAAACATCATGATAACCACGTTCTATAGGTACATAAAAAATGACATTATAAATGGGTCCGTCATCCGTGGGCCTAATAGTCGAACTGGCACATTCATGCTGTCCTTAACACTTATTTATATATGGAGAACATTCAAAGTAACCAAACTTACCATCTAGCTAACAAACCACATATAATATATCACAATTATATCTCTTTAAACTCCTTCAAAAACAACCATTTCAATATATTTTTGTAAGCTAAATCTCTTGTATAATCATGGCCAAAATTCACCCCCATCTCTTATCTTCTTCTCCGTCGTGTTCTCGACCCGAAGATCGAGAAATTTATACGGTTTGGATGAAATCTTTGGTTTTCAATAGCCATGGATGTACTATTTATGATGCTAGTGGAAATATTGTCTATCGTATTGATAATTATGACACTAAGTGTAGTAGTCAAGTCTTTCTTATGGATCTTAAGGGGAAGGTCTTAACCACCTTGCTTAGGAAGGTAATTTAATGCTACTAACTGTTGATGTATATTATATATTCTGAGGCCTCAACCATAAGTTTAAGCTTCTAATTGAGTTAGTTTTTTTATATGATATCAGAGTTTATATATCAATATTACTTTTTGGTTGAATTGATATAGCTCATAGGCAAGGACTCGAGTCTTCTTAGGATATGACCTGATTATTTGATTAAAAACTATTAATGTTTAATTATGTAACATATAAAACTGAAGAATGATAATCAAGTTGATTCATTATACGAATAACTCAAACTATACAACTTAGTTTATAACGTATTTAATTTTATGATTCTAGCATCTATTATTATATATTGAATGTAATACTTAATGATTTAGTGTTGAATTTGCAGAAAATGAGAGTGAATGAGCATTGGAATTGCTACAAAAATGATAGAGTTAAGAATGAAAAGCCATGGTTTCAAGTTAAGAAGAAAAGCAAGTTATTTAACAAAGGAGGGGATAATTTTTCATGTCAAGTTACAATTAATGGTGATGATTGTCAAACGTCATCTAGCTTTAACATACAAGGAAGTTGTGAAAAATCAGAGTTCAAGATTATTCGAGGCGATGGTTTAATGGTTGCACAAGTGAAGAGGAAGCAATCAAAGGAAGGAATAATGTTGGGAGATGATGTATTAAGCTTAGAGATGGAGCCTAATTTGGATAACTCTTTTATAATTTCACTTGTTGTAGTTCATGGGTTAATGTCTCACAAGATATAGCCCCAATACCCATCTATAAAAACCCTTCAAATTACTCTATGGAGCGATCCTTTTGGATTATAAGATTACAAGGTAGATTGCTGGAAAAAGAAGAGCTAAGTGAGAATCGCACTCTAAATCTTCCTTAAAAAGTGATATCTACTCTATTGAGTGATTCTTAATCCCAATTTAATCCAAAGAAAAAGTAAAAAAAGGAAAATAGATGTATATAATCTAACAATTCTTTTTAGAACTCTTTCATCATCCATGGGTGAAAAGGTGTGTTGACTTAGAAGAGGGGGCACTTTTTGGTGAAGAAGAAACATTCTCTTTGTTTTGTTTTAGTACTTAATGATTTATTATCATGCTCCACATATAGATATGTTGAGTGAAGCTTGGAAGCTTGAAATTTTGATCTTAAAATAAGAAATATATGTATACAATTGTTTTGATAACTTGATTTGTATATGCTCATTGAAATATATTGATAACTTCAAGATTTATTATATTGAAATATGTTGTTTTAATCCTTAATTCTTGCTTACACTTTTATTTTGTATTGAAATTAGTTAATATGTGTTGATATGGTTCCTTTTTAATAAAGAATCCTAGAAATATAATGATATCATGATTGTTTAATTTAATGAATATTAAGAACTGAAAAGTTTAATAAAATATTGTAAATCCTAACTCATGCAATCATAATTCCAAGGTCAATCTAGAAATATTTAGCGCAAAGTGTTAGATAACATATCCTCTGGACTCAATTATCAGCTAAAACGAATAGGACAAGAGCTTACCGACTTGTCGGCTTGAATCTGATCACCTACTCCTCATTATTTTGCACCATGTATTAATTGTGAAATAATTTGCCAAGATCGATACGACGCTAAGAACTTTAATGAACGATACTAATAACAATGAACTAAACAACGTTTGATAATGTAAAACTTGCAAAGAGACACAAAGATTTAAGGAGGTTCACCCAATGATGGCTACGTCCTCCGTCATGTGTAGTTTCTTGTTTATATTATATTAAAGGAGTAAAAAAATACTCTTACAAATGAAGTATTACAATTGAGTAAGAGATAAAATCAAAAAGGTATGTGTTTGGCTTAGGGGTTGTGTTTTTTCATTCCTTTGAGTTAGTATGAGAGCCCTACTAAGTGCACTTAATGATAATTGCTCATACTTAATGTTGAATAATTCCAATGAATATTTCACCATAATAAATCACACTTTAAACACTACAGTCATTAAGTTACCAACTTAAACACCCACATTAACATACTCATTGGATTCCATCCCAAGAGTCACATATGAATGCACACATCAATTGTGCACTCAAGTCACACCATTCATGAAACCATTCATGACAAATTGTGTGGGGAACATAATAAAGTATATAACGTATCATGAGGCTTCAAACATCAGTTTAAGTTTTTGAAAGAGAGAAGAGATAAGTTACACTTACATCCACACTAGCTCAACAAGCTTCTATATAAAACAATAATCTTAGCAACTTAATTATAATTAACTTTATAGAGTATTGATTTAGTTATTTCTTTAATAAATTATATTGTCAATCATGTATTATTGTTTATATTATAATTATAACAAATGGTCAATACACAATTATCATCTTTATATTCTTAATGTAATTAATATTTTTTTATGATATTATTCAGGGTCGTTTTTGGCTATTTACCCATGATAAAACAACAAACAAAATGATTTTATTATACAAAAATTAAATTGAAAAATATGTATAATATTTCGATCATAAGAATTAGTTGTAGTTAATTAATATATATAAAAGTATTTTATCCTATTATATTGGAGCTAACTATCTCTATAATATATAATAATCCTTGTCCATTGTACTTCTTGCCACCTCTCAAAATTAATCCACCAACTAAAGAGTTTGTAATTGACATTCAATTGGTATTAAACTACCCAGTTGGACTAATTTAAAAGTTATGTACAAAGATATATATGGATCACATGTAATGTGTTTTAGTTTTTGGGTAAACTATTTGCCTACATTTGTTGAATGTGGACCAAAATTTTCCATTAATGAGATGTTTCCATGTGCCGGGGGGAAACCTTGGCATTGTGTCCCTATTTGCCATGACCTACTCGGACAATTAAGATGGACATTATATGCTTGGACATTTTTAGGATTTAATTCTTCATCATTTTTTGTTGCATTTCATTTAATAGCAACATCAATATATAGACATTGATGTGAGTGGTTGCGCATTGCAAATGTTGATAACACCTCTCATCCAATTAAGTTTTTTTTTTTTTTCAAATTTAATCTTGCTATTATATATATAAAGGATAATCATCGGGGAGTTCTATTACTAACTCTAAGTAGTTATTTTCTTATGAATACTGAATCCCATAACAAATCTTTCTTTGTGATTAGCAATGTTTTTTCTTTTTATTATGATTATGACTAGTTAAGTTTTAACATGATTGTTAAAGATTATTCACTTAGAAATTTAAACTGATTGATGAATCTATAAAATATTTTATATTATATATTTTAACACGAGTTTAAAGTTTTAATATGATTATTTAATTGACGAGTTTATATTGTTATAATAACAAGTTATAGTAAAATGAAGTAATTATAATTTATTATTATAACATTAAATGTAAAACACTACTCAACATATTGTGGTAGTTGCATGAAATACTCTATTTATTATGTACATGGACCCAGGTTTAAGGATGAGTTATCATTAGAGTTGCCTAAAAGTTCGGATGGCATGTTTTAGATCGAGTCTTTACGACCAAATTACTTTTGGATCAAATCGTTTTTGAGTCAGTTCAGTAATGAAGTCATATTAAGTATGGTTTATCTCAAGAGATCAAGAACTATTATATTTTTTTTTAACTGTTGTTTTTTTCCAAATGAAATATATAATAATTTATTTTATTCATTTTTTTTGCCATAGTGACAAAATATTGAATTAAAATTGATTAAAAGTACACTTAATATCAACAAAAATAATGTCATGACATTAAAAATAGGTTAAAATCTTGGAGTTATGATCTAATGATTATTTCTGATCGGTTGATACCCGGTAGTTACTAATTTTTGGATAAGGCTATTAGATTCAAATTATGTCAAAAGACCAACAGCTAATACCAATTAAGATTTGCTGGGTTGGGAAGCCAATACGATAATTAATTAATTATTATATATCGTTCCAAAAACCAGATAAGAAATCATTATTGTTAAAAGGCAAGGTGACGCACAAATAAGAAAATCAATTATTAGATCTTATAACTTGAAGTTAGCTAGATTTTTATGAAATCAAGAAAGATCTTATCCCGAGGCAGTGGGTAAATTTATACAACAATTATAAAATTTTAATTGTTGATTATTAGATAAATTGTCGGAATAATCTTATCTATTGTCTATCTATTGTGAATAATTCTAATTATTGATTATTTCTAAATAATTCATCCTTTGTATATTTTTTGCTCACATAATCTCTTCGCATATTTTAATCGACTGTTGTAGGTATCTACCACCAAAGAGTAGGGTAGACCAACATAAAATTATAAGGTGGAAGAAGAAGCGAATCTAATGACTAGTAGGAGCCTACGGTAGCCAGTTAAAAGTTAGAAAGAAGTGCTGTCAGCAAAAAATATACAAAGGTTAAATTATTTAAAAATAATCAATAGTAGGGATTATTCATAAAAAATGACAAATAGGTGGGATTATTTAGGACAACTTTTTCTTGATTATTTTATTATTAAATTTGACCTATTTGTTTTTTACTAATTAAATATTATTTAAAAGCGAACAAATTATTAAAATTAAAAACTTCATTTTTTTAACATAAATTAATAAATATTTTAATTAAATTACCGTCAACAATCTCTTTAATTTTTGATGATTGTATATATATTTTTATTTTATTTTGTTAAATATATCATATTAGTTGGCTTTTTTTAATCAGAAAGTGTTAAATTATCTTTGCTTGGAGGTAATGTTTGATTACAGAATAACCCAACCCAAAACAAACTAATTACAACATTTCTTCTTCATTGAATACTTTTCAATTAATAATCGATGGTTGTTATCATAAACTATATACGTCCTCTATTCTTATTTTCTTGCTACTAACGAATTTGCACATTATTTAAAGAATTATTGTCCTAGTATTAAAAAAAAAATAGTTCGTAACCTTTTAAAAAATGAATGTAAAAGTTAATGTGGTACTATATGGTAGCTAGGAAAGAATTAAATATTAGGGACAAAGTAAATATTTATATAGTTATTTTTGTTAAAAATAGAAATATAACAATTAATTTAATACATATAAAAAAAATATATAGCAAATATGATAAAATAGAGTAAATATAAATTTAAATTTTTAACAATATATATTGATTATAATGATTCTTTCCTATAATAGTTGTACATTTAATTTACATAAAACTAATGTGGGGTGTTTGGATGTTGACTTTTATATTGACTTTTAAGTTGGTTTTTGGCTTGTTAGGTGGTTAAACAGCCAAAAAAATGTTTGATAAATGACATTTAAGCCAGCTGAAAAGCTGGCTTTTAAGCCAAAATAAAAAAGCTACTCCTGTTAACTTTTTTGTTGGCTTTTAGCTTGTTCACCATTATTTTTCTAATAAACAATCAACAACCAATACTTAAATTTACCAAACATCTCCATAAATAATTGACTTTTTCAATTTGTTTAAATGCCAACAAAAATAGTCAATATTTTTAATTGGTCAGTATGCAAGTATAATAGCTTTCGAGACTAAACATGGATAGCCAATAGTAATTCATTTGGGAACATTGTTAATGACTTATAATGTTTGTTAATATTATTTGAGTTTGGTCAGACTTCGTAACCTGCCATGTAAAAAGGCATAATTAAACTAGTTGACTCAGCTTAAACGATATAGAAGTAATAATTTAATATTATAATTTATGTTAATCTGGTGGATACATTATGATGTGATCAAGCTAATAAAGTGCATTGTATAATATACAAGAATATGTCAATCAATTGCTTTCAGGGTCGTTTCAAGGAAATTAGAATTCCTAATTATAAAATATAATTTGACCTTTTTATTAATAGATGGTATATTTTCAGCTTAAAATAATTATCAAGAATTTCTTATTTTTTTCATATGTTAAACGTAAGCATAGCAAAACTATTTGATTAATCAAAATTATGGTGAAATAGGATTCAAAGTTTTTCAAGGTGAAGGTGTAATCTGATGTAGATCAATCCAGCCCATCATTAACTATTCCAACGTTCAACTTGTTCGACATTTGAGTTTAGTTCTCTTTAAGTTTTAATCTAATTTTCAGATTATTCGAGATTCATAAAGTAAATAATTTAATCTCTTAGTTGTTCTTTAAATTCACTTTTTTGCATCATTAGTTAAATCTTTTCTTTGTTATTTTAATTTCGTAGTCATAAACAAAATCTTCTTTAAATTGAGTCGTTTTATTATTTAAGTCTTTTATTTTATTTTCGAGTATTTTGAATCTTAATCTGTATTTTTCGTTTTTGCAATAAAATAGTCTTAGAAATGAATAAACTAGGTTTAGGATCAAGTTTATTCATTTATCATGTCGAGTTTTTAAATATAAAATCGCTCAAATGGTTCGAAAATTACAAAGCTTGAGACGCAAGAATCGAAGCCAAAGCAATCTGCCATAAAAGATACATGAAGGATATTGGAAGAATATTTGCAAGATCAGAAATCAAACCAAAATCAAGCCAAATCCTTTGTTTCCAAAAAAAATCAGAAATTAAGCCGATGCAATAGCTCCAATTCAGCCTAAATATTTAGTATTGGGATTTTTACGAAGATATGTTGTATAAATCAGCCCAAAAATATCAAATGAATATTGAAGAAAAGATAGTGCAAATAAGGCTGATTAGTAGCCGTGCATAATGGAGATGATTCTGATTTTACTTGCAAGTTGTAATCTTTGTTTTATTAGCTTAGGTGCTGAGGTTTTTTTTTATTGTTTGTTTTTTTTTTTTTTTAAATAGGCTTGCTTAGTTTATTTGTATCAATCAACTTTGGAAATAACATTAAATCTTTGAGCAATTGTTTGTTCTTTATTTGCAATATATTTTTAATTTGGATTAGTTTAAAGTAATTTGAAGTTTTTATGCTTTTTATACTTTTAGCTAAAGTTTGAATATGTTCTTAGGAGCTCATATTCGTGTGATTTTTGTATCAAATTAATTTTTTGGTTCAACCGTCTCTTAGTTGATTCATTCAACATATCCTTTTAATTTTTTTCTTGTTACAAAAAAAACCACAAAATTCATCAAAAATATTTCATTGAAACCAAAACAGCAACTTAACGTGTGCATATAGATTGATTATTGTTCGAGACATAACCAACCTATATCATAATCAACACAAATATAAAGGTATAATCCCATACTATAAAGCAACCATAAGTCCATAACACTCATGAAAAAGAAACTATGGACTCACTTACTTATTCGCTGTTATTAAGGGCATTAATGGTAAACAAGTGATACATGATTTTTTTTTAAATTATGACGTTTTAAATAAAAAAAATTAGTAAAGATTTTTTTGCTATCAGTAACAATGGACAAATGTTTTTGTTGACTATTTATCAATAATTCCATTATTCGTGGTTAAGAAATGCGAATAAGTTTGACCATAGACTTTTTTTCTTGATCATAAACAAGATTATTTTTTCTAGAATAGCTTATTTTATTTGTTTTTATTAAAAAAAGTTTTTTTTTAATTCAAAAGTTCATGAAATGTGAGGAGTGAAATCAACAGTAGTGTGGGCTTGAACTAATGTAACACGGCCCAATCTTCATAAACACAGGCCTCTGTTACGCGGTCCAACTGAGAAAAGCAGTTTAAGCACAGATTCAGAAATCCAATTTCTGATATTAACATTTGAGAAAGATTGAAACAAATAATCAATTTTAACTAAAAAAATAAAAAAAAGTTAGTTTCAAGTAAACTTAATTTCAAAAATAAGAGTCTTCATATCCCAGCTTAAGGTCAGGTATGTTCGCAGTCACTAACAGCGAACAAAAAAATTGTTCAAAAAAAGTCAAAATTGTTTAATCGCAGTTAGTAACTGCAAACAAAATAAAGACAATGTCATAACGTTAGGACGGACAGAAAAAGTGGAAATCATGTTTTTTTTCGTCCCTTCTAACGTTACGACATTATCTCCACAATTTTGACATTTTTTGACCAATTTTTTTGTTTGCAGTTAATAACTGCAAACATACCTAACCTTAGGTAGTTAGGTTCATACATAAAAACGCTTATTATTGGAATTAAGTTTACCCGAAGTTCTTTTTTTTTTTTTGTTAAAATTGCTTAATTGTTTCAAATTTTCAATATTTCAAAAGTATATCATTTTTTATGATTTCATAGTTTAATTAATTTTATTATAGTATTTCTTAAAAAAATTTAAAACTTTAATCATCTTATGATACAATATTAGCTAATTTCATAATTAATCAAAATAAAATTTTATTGAAATTTATAGAGTTTTCCAAATATTAATTAAGGATGACAAAAAGAGTAGATGAAGACGTATGGTCATTTATATAATCATCTTGTTTTGTATGAGATTGACGCAGCATGAAACGGGTCATTATAATTAGTTTGTTTATCACTTTAAAATTATCAGTGATTACTTTAACACTCTAAATATAAATGGGTCAGCCTAATAAAAATGACTAATTTAAGAATTTGTATTGTATAATTTTCTTAAGGAAATGGAGAAAGAGAGGGTGCAGTAAATAGCATATTCAATTGTTTTGAGTGATATAATGCACGAATTCTCTTTTTCTATCTAATAAAGCTCACCTAATGTGTCCATTAACCACTTAGATTACTTTCACAAACCAAATATCATTTCCCACTCAAAAAAATATATATATATCATGTTCAGTTTAACTTCTTTTTCTCTATTTTCCATGTCATTTGCTAAACTCAATATACAAAAACAAAGAAAGCTAAAACAAGCAATAAAATTAATTAGAAAAAAGGGAAGTAAAATATTTTACAAACCATAATCAGTCTCGTGAATGGTATCTAATGTCCAACTCGAAGTCTAGAAGACTTGAACATGCGGGAATGTCCAGATGTTAACAATATCATAAATTTTAACTACTATCATCTTTACACATATTTGTGTAAATAAACATTGGTGAGGACAGTAGACATAAGGGTGGATTTAGAAAAAAAATAATAAATAAGTAATGTCACTAATAACTAAAACATTACTAGTATTGTGTTGAAAAGGTGACCATTCAACCAACTCAATCAAACTCATTTATACTCTTTATTGCAGTAATATATATATATATATATATATATATATATATATATATATATATATATATATATATATATATATATATATATATATATATATATATATATATATATATATATATATATATATATATATATATTTATGTTTTTTGAGAGTTGTTACTCGCTTATTCAAACTACCCATTAAATCTGCCTCTGACAGACACAATAGCTTCATCAGTTACTCTGGTGATATATCGTTTTCTCAGTGAAACGATTGCAAAACAAGGAACTCATAATGTATATTATTATGATTATTTAACCTATTTACGAAACAACAAGTCTTGTATGAGACCATCTCATTGTAAAACAAGGCCATATAAGTAGCCTAAAGTTAAACTAACACAACATTTAACTAAATAAAACTAGTTTTTTCATTAGATTTTAAGAAATATAAAATTGACATGATAACACAAATGGATGTGAATTTTGGGCCTTTTGGCCCAATGCACACTATTTAATGAATGTAGACTTGAAGTGTTAAATTTGAAAAAAATAAGACGTTTTAATGAATTTATTCAAAAAAAAGCTTCGTTCAAACTTTATTTTCAAAATAAGCGTCCTTGGATCTAAAATTAGGCTTGGTGTATACTTGCACTTACTAACAGCGAATTAAAAGAAATGGTCAAAATTTTAGAAAAACCTCAAGTCGTTGTTACTAACAGCGACTTCAAGCGTGCCTAAATACAGCAGCATTCTTCCTCCTTCCTCATTTCACCCAATTTCGTATCAGCAACCTAACCCACAAAATCTCCCTCTTCTTTCCACCATTAAAATCAACTTTAATCCTTCAATTAATCTCATCAAATTCCATTTTCTACTACTAATTAGTTATGTCATCTTCCTACATTCACTTAAGGTACTATTTTTTTGTATTTTTTTCTTTTTTCGAAAAATTAGGGTTCACAAATTCTTCATCAACTTTCACATAAATGCAAGTTGATAAACTTACAATTTACTACTTCTTGTTGATCTACAGCTTATTAAGGTACCTTTTTATTATAGATTTTTTAGTTCTGTTTGTTTTTAAAAAGAATGTCATTTATAGTGGTCATTTGCACTTAAACTCTATGAATATGTCAAATGTACTTGTTATTTTCCATGATCTTCATAATGAGGTTGGTTGTTCATGAATTTAATGTAGAAAATGTTTGAGTTTAATGTAGAGAATGTTTGAATGCAAACCCTAAATTTGAGTTTAATGTAGAGAATGTTTGAATGCAAACCCTAAATTTAATCAATGTTGTTATATATGTATATATTTATGAACTTGATGGTGATGTTGATTTTGTACGTATTGTTGTAGAAATGGCTTTATTTCGTGTGACTGTTGTATGTTTTGGAATGGTTCAATTCGATCAAGTAGTAGCAATATTAAGTATGTTGGGGGAAGACGTAAAGTGTTTGCATGCAACTCAAACATAGATTTGAATGTATTTAAACATCTTATATGCTCTAAAATTGGCATTGACACTACAAGAAGTACTGTTAATTTAAGTTTTAAATACAATATGAGTGGAGAATTGTTAGCTCTTCCGGTTGAGGATGAGGAGGCTATAGATGTAATGTGGGAGTATTCAAAGTCTACCTCTATTCCTTCTTTAGAGTTATATGTAGAAGAGGTACCCCTAGGGAATCAAGATGTCAGTGTTGTAGAAACAAATGCATTCCTGAATGTAACTTCTTGTGCTCCTTCTCCTACGCCCTTTCCTACCCAAGAAACCCAAATCCCATTATGCCATCTTCCTCTTCTCCTTCTAATGATGATACTTTTAACTTAGAAGATACAGGTGAGCATTGGGATGATGTTAATAGTGAGAGTAATGAATTCGTTGAAGGTCCTTCTGAGGATGAAGTGGGTGTTGATAAGGAGGCTCTAGCTAATGACATGACCATAGGCAATATTCCAACAATCGTTGCTCCTACACCTTATGCACTAGTTCCCCCTCTAGATGAACACGTTGAGGACAACTCTTGGAGGTCTTGGGCATGTGATACAACCTACACCGATGAAGGAGAGTTTCAAAAGGGTATGATGTTTGATAACAAGGATGCCTTGTTGGACGTTGTTAGATTGTATCATATTCGTAGGAACGTTGAGTACCGAACTGACACTTCGAATCAAACCGTGCTCACCTTGATGTGTAAGAGAGGGTGTGCTTGGAGGCTAAGGGCTAGGAAGAGCTCCTATTCACCTTCATGGGAGATTGTTACTTATAAAGGGAAGCATGGGGGTTGTGTATTAAGTACTGAAAATGTGTCAACTGAACACATTCATTTGACATCTTCCGTGATTAACAATGTTATTAGAAATTGTGTTGTTGAAGACCCATTAATTAAGGTCTCTGTGTGCGACAAATGGTGAAAGACCAATTTGGTGTCGAAGTGACCTATAAGCAGGCATGGTGTGCTAAAGAGCAAGCCCTTCTCTCTATCTATGGGACATGGGAAGACTCTTATCCTCTCCTTCCACGCTTCTTGAAAGCAATGCAAGTTTCTAACCTCGGGACTGTAGTTGAGTGGTTCTTTAAGGAAGATAATGATGTTGTTGTGTACATCCGTTCTAGTATTAGAACTTTCCAACGTGCGTTCTGGGCTTTTAAACCAAGTATTGAGGGGTTCAAGTATTGCAAACCCCTTATTGCCATTGACTGAACACACTTGTACGGTAAGTATCGCCATACATTATTGACTGTGATTGCTCAAGATGGCAACAAGGGAATCTTCCCGCTTGCCTTTACTTTGGTAGAGAAGGAATGCATAGCTGCGTGATCTTGGTTTATGGCGTGTATTTGTATGCATATGATGCATAATCCAGGTTTATGTATTATTTCTGATAGACATGCGGACATTCTAGCAACAATGGAGGAGCCGGAATGGCAACCTCCAAATGCCCATCATAGGTTCTGCTTGCGGCATTTATTAAGTAACTTCAACCGTCAAATGGGTAACGTGAAGCTGAAGAAGATGTATGGAAGGACTGCAGAGCAAAGACAACCACATAAGGTCATCGAGGGATTGAAGGCTATTGGTGTTGCTAAACGAGAAGCTCTTTTTTGGATTGATCAAGTTGGTGTTATGTGTAAATGGTCAATATGTCATAATGAAGGGTATAAGTATGGTGTTACTAATACCAACTTAGCCGAAGTATTCAATAACGTGATGAAGGGTGTACGTTTCTTGCCTATAACTACTCTTGTGGAGTTCACCTTCTACCGTGTTAATGATTATTTTGTTAAAAGACGCGAGAATGCAAATACATGGCTAATTGGGGGAAGTAAGTACACTTCGCACGCCACAAGAATTATCACCCGTAACACTGAGAAGGCAAACTTCCATGACACAGTGCATTCCGCCGCCTAGTGACACAATGGCGGATCTCCATCACAGCTCACGCAAGGGTCGGGAGCCCAAGAACTGGTTGGAGATCAACTGGCGCCATATAGCTCGTTGGGATCACAGGCTAGAGCTGCTGGCCCAAGGTGCGCCGAATCAAGGCTGTAGGTGCACCTACTTCGGCGGATTACTTGTCGTGGTTCCTCTCCATTACTCGTCGATGGATGACACCACGACGTATCATCGCGGCCACCCAGTACGCTCTCGCAGCACCGACGATGACACAGTTTGTAAGTATTTTTCAACGTTGATTATTATCCATAGAACTTACATGTTATACATTTCATTAATACTTCAGGCTTAATGCAGGCACAGGGTATTGTAGCTGTCATCAGCTCCACCCAGGAGGAGCCTGTATGAGAGATTGCCCAAGCATACTCCTAGGGACACAGTTTTAGCACTTCATTCCAGAAGTCGTTGTGCCTGACACCACTATGGACGAGCAGGGGTCATCTCCTCATCATGCCGACGTTCATCTTGACGAGGTAGACTTAATGTGCCTCGACTATGGTGTCGGGTCCTCACAGGGTGCTGGATCATCCCAGTAACAATCACCTCCCCTACCCGAGCGTCATACGACGGCCTCTAAGTAACGTAGGAGGCGTTGTAAACTGTCACAGTTAGACAGGGTACAGGAGGAGGATTAGCATTAGTATATTGTTTGTATATATTGAACATTAGTAACATTTTATATATATTAAACATTTGTACATATTGTGTATAATTTGTAATATATATGTAGATGTATATATTTTTATCGTATTATCACATGTTTATTATGAATGAAATGATGTTAATTACTCAGAGTTTTTGGCGATGAATCATTCCGCCAAGAATTAAGTATAAATTTAATCAAAATCAAACAGACAATCATATTCAAATAAGGAAAATACTCTCGAAAATTCAACACAATTTCATTCATGTTGTTCAACGAATCCATATCAAATTACATAGTTCATTCGTTAAGTTAAACCACCGCCGCTAACTAAGATTGCTTCTTCAACTTTCTCATAATCCTTTCAGTCTCTTCTTTCCTATGTTTCATATCATCTATTTGTCTCTTGAGATTAAATACCTCATCTTTAAGCTCTTGTTTTTCGTTTTCAAGCCATTTAGACCCTTCGGAGCAACTCACCTAAAGTACGTGCATCCGAATCCTTAATCGAAGTAGAAAGGACAAGCAACAAAATCACGGCCAGGATCGACGTCGCTCCAATCTGTATTAATCTCAACTTTATAACCACAATCACAAAGCTTTTCAATAGAATGCTACTGTGACATCTACGGAACACATATGATATAGTAACATAAGTAAACATTCAAAAATAATATTAACATTTATATTTTGAGAATAACAGTAACATAATACTAATATAACTAGAACAAGAATGATGGAGTTTGGATACAATGAAGTAGGAAAATAATAGAGTTATTTATAGAACATAATAACAATGACTATTTTCAACTTTATAACGGCTATTTTTCAATTTTACAACGGTTAGTTTAAATCATACAAAAAAGTCAATAAAAGTCAAACCAAGTCAAGGGTCAAGTCACTGTTACTAACAGCGACATATGAGTTGACCAGTCAACTCCTTAAGTCGCTTTTAATAATAGCGATTTGACTCTTGACTAATTTTTTGACCATTTGTTTTAATTCGCTGTTAGTAAGAGCGAGTTTACACCAAATTTAGCTTTAGAGCCAAGGACGCTTATTTTGTGAATAAAGTTTAAACGAAGCTTATGTTTTGAATAAATTCATTAAAACGTCTTATTTTTTTCAGATTTCCACTTGAAATGTTAAAGATCAGGCCCACATATGTGCTTAAGAATCAATTTGTCACGTGAAGGTTCACTAATCTCTATCACAATAATCAGTCGCCCCACGAAACTACCAGCAAAAATAATTTGCGTACAGTATTATTCATTACTGTTGCACTATGCTTTATTTGTCCTGCATAATTTTTTATTATATAATAGACTGAGTGAGAAAAGTAAAGAATTAAGTCTGAAAGTTCAAATCTTTACTGAAAAAGTTGTATTTGTTTTGTATAATTTCACATATTCTGGTATGAATTAGTCGTATTGTACGACATGTTTTATATATAAATTAAATAGTCTAATAATATAAATTAATAGCACATATACTTTGTCCATATCAGCAAAATTTGAGGAATGGTGGGGCGATGAACACTGATGTTACTGCAATTCAATATCACGCACATTACTGGTCTCTCATAAATCATAAATCATAATGGGCATTATTAACATGTCCAAATTTAATGGTTCACAGCCTTTACTTGCCATCTACCTGTAACCTGCTATTGCATCAACGAAGTTCAACATTCAATTGTCCTTTTTCTTATAACCATTTAGCTATTGACATTTGTCACGGAGAGTAAGAAATTAAATATAGCGGATTAAAATAATTAAATATTTAGAAATAAAAAAAATATGAATAGTAAAGTGATAAGATCATATCCAAAATAAAATTGAGTCCAATACATGATAGCGGATTAAAATATGAAATTTGGCAAAATTGAATAAATTAAATTACTCTAATTCATTTTTAATCAACAAAATTTTGTTGTCTTGGATCTGCTTTCTGGTCCTAAATTTACTACACTATGTTCTTTTACTTTTGAAATTTTGCATTACATTTGTAAAAATCACATTAATTTTTATACTAGGATAAAATTAATTTTTATACTAGGATAAAACTATTTTCATTTTTAAAATTATATAATTATTGCAAAATCAATGAAATATCAATGTACAACGTTTAAAAAAGAATACATGTTAAAATAAGGAAAAAATGAATTAAAGCAAACTCTAATACTCCCTTATGGAGATGTTTGGTATTTAGTTATTTGTTGTTCGGTTGGCTTGTTTGATAAAATGGTTGGAAAGGTTGTCGATATTAGTTTTTTGGGATTTAACACTGGCTTTTTCAATCTGCTTAAAATCATTTAGCAAACAAATTATTTAGCTATTTGATCAGCCAACTACAGATAAACAAAAACAAAATCACCAAACTAAGCCAATCTCATTGACCAATTACATATAAAAGCATTTTGATACAAATGAAACAAACTCCAAGAGAAGTGGGATTACTAATGTATGCGAGCAATTTGTAACATAATCCATAGAAAGATGAACGCTATACTTTCATTAAATAACTTTTCGTGCAAATATTAAGCCTTTCAGAAAATACTAAAGAATTTAACAAATGATAAAACAGTAAAAAAATAAAAATAAAAAGATGAACTACCTATTCAAACAAATTTATGGACTGTGGTACTGATACAGTATATAAGCACTAACTGCATATTTCACATTGATTTGAGATTGAGAATAGGAGAAAAAAAAAAAAAGAATGACGAATTTACACTATCATTTTAATTCAACCAGAATCAAGATCACTCCCTTCCCAATTTTTGTTTTTAGTATGTTTGAAATCCTCTTTTATACTTCTTGCCAATCTTAATACCTCGAAAACTTGGAAGAATTCGAGCGAATCCTCTTTTATACTTCTTGCCAATCTTAATAACTCGAAAACTTGAAAGAATTCGAGCGAATCACCGTATTAACTTTTCTTAGCGTTCTTAAGGTTACGAACCCTCATTATAAGTTGCTGTCGTTCGCCTTCTACTTCAGCGAATTTTAGGCTTATTTCTGAGTACCTTTCCTGCATCTCATTTAGTTCAATTTCCATGGCATTGTTCTTTTCCTTTAACAAAACCATCTCTTTCAATAATACATCAATCTTCTGCTGGTCTCCAGAATCATTGTTGGAAGACTTTGGTTGGCTATCAGTTCCTATTTGATCATTTCTGACAGATTGGAAGGAAAATTCAGATATTTCTATTTATAACAAAAAAAAAATGAAGATGTGTATATACATCAAAATACCTTTTTGGCTCCATATTGTTGGGACTTTCATCAGTGATAAATTTTTCATTTTCTGTATGACAGTCTACTTGTGTGCCAATAGAAACCTTTTCCTGGGTCATAAGACAAACAAAACACTCAAGGTCAGTTCAGAGTTCAGACTTCAGACAGACGTCACATGGAAAATGAAACTCCAGATCAGATACAGTGGAACAGGAAACACGATTTTTATACAATTATGATGGGACACATTAACTCCGCTTGTGAGTGCTAGTGCACTTACTGCCTGTGTTAAGCTCGGATATAAGCCCGCTGTTGTAGGTTTGTGACAATCACCGTAAAACAGCATCATATCTTATGCCATTGCCAAATATCCATATTGTAGGGATTAAGGTTTGTGACAATTTTTGTTCAATGCATTGAAACTTCAGACCACAAAGGCAATTAATAACAATTCTAGGGTGGACGAGGGTAAGTAAACGACAAACAGCACAATAAAAGTTCATGTACAAATTTCAGCATAAACTACAGTTTCCTGAAACAAAAGACACAAGCCCACAAACCTGTGTTGCTGCATCATGGTCGTTGCCTGCGTTATTCTGATCAAGCTCACTCAATTTACTCTGTAATTCCTCGATTTTTCCCTGAAGATCCTTCTCTTTCACCAAGAAAGCATTTGTGGAGGTCTCTAAGGCAACTTCTTTCGACTTAACATGCCCCTGCCATTACAAAACACTCCATAAATTTTAGCATACTCAGGGGATTGAATCAAAACCAATAAGAATCCATGTAATGTTTATGTCAAGGTACTGCCAGTGATTTGAAAATCAAAGGAAGTATACCAAATAATTCTGACAATAGTAATCAAAATATGGCTATAATTTCAATATATACTAAGAAATGTTTTACCTCTAGTAATTTTATCCTTTCCTTTAACAAGGCTACTTCTTTAGAACTAGTCTCTTTAGGACTACGCTCAGATTTTGTATTTTTAGTATTAGCTTTCGGTTTGTCTTGAACTGTGGCTCTTCCACTATTCTCTTTGAACTTCTTCTCAATACTCAAAATTGCTTCATCCTTCTTTTTTAAATCAGCTTTAAGTTGGAACACCTGCTTCCATAATTTCTCTTTTTCTGATTCATCTTCATATAGAGAATGCTTTAAGGTGTCACACTGAGCTCTTAATTCTTCCAATTCAGAGGTCAAATTCATAACTTCGTGTTCTTTTTCATCCTTGAGATTTCTCAACATGGATAATTCCTCAAGCGACTTTCCTGCAATCTCCATGACTACATTGTCGTGTTCCATATTCGCCTTTTCAACAAGCAAATCTCTTTCTTTGGTCAGTGCTTGCATCTGTTCAGCTAGTGCCTTGTTTTCCGAGGCAAGTCTCTCTATTTCTGATCTGTGATCCAAGTGCTGAGCTGAAACACCTCGCTCGAGTTCATCAGTTTGCTTTTTCTGAGTTTCTACCTGTTTAGTCTTCTCTTGAATTTTACCCTCCATCTGCACAATCTGAGCAGACTTCATTTTAACTTGACAGCGAAGATCACGTAGTTTCGTTTCATATTCATCTTTAGTCAACTGAAGCTCTTCATGAGTTTTCTGAAGAAGATCCTGCAGATGACGGTTCTGCATTCTTAAATCACTAGCTTCAGTCAACGCTTTGCTAGCGAGCTTCTCATTAGCTTCAAATGATGACTGCATTTGTGTAGACAATCTTTTGAATTCATCTTGAATTCTCGCAGCTGTATTAGCATTTTTCCACCTCACCAATTTAAGGGCTTCTTCTGCCCGGATAGCTCGCTGCTCCTGCTCAACTTTGGCACGCGTTACAGCTTCCAGATCGCCTTCGAAACCTTCTGCTTGTTTCTCTAGATCTTCTTCAAGGTTCTGGATTTGAGCTTCAAGTTCCTTCACCCTAGCCAAATGTTTTGAAGACTCTTCTGAATGCATTTTGAGTTCAGTTTCCAGCTTCTTGATTTGTGTTTGAAGCTCATTCAGTGTATCATTTGAATGGGTCACAGCTTCATCGGCTTTCAAAGCACGCTGTTCCTGTTCCTGTTTTGCATGACCTAGGGCTTCCATATCAGCTTCAAATCTTTGCGCTTGTTTTTGAAGTTCTTCCTCTAGATTAAGATTATGATTTTCGAGCTCCTCAATGGCAGTGAAAGAGCTTGACAAATCTTCTAAATTCCTGTTGCGTTCTTTCTTCAACTTTTCAATTGCAGTTCCAAGTTCACTTATGATAGCATCAGACTCATTAAGAGCTGCTTCTGCTTGCGCAGCTCTCTGCTGCTGCTCCATTTGAGCTCTTCTAACAGCTTTCATATCTGTTTCAAATCTTTCTGCTTGTTTTTGTAGCTCTTCTTTGAGGGTTTTATTACATGCTTCAAGATCCTTTTTTTCTGCTAAACAAAGAGACAATTCTTCATCTTTTTCATGAAGTTCATTTTCCAGCATCTGTCTCTTGGTTTCTAATTCTTTCATGGCAACATAAGAACTAGAGCCATCACATTGTATCTTCAGCTGTTCTTGGAGATGATTTTGCTCAAGTCTAGTAGAGAATTCATGGTTCTCTTGCTTCAATATTTCATAATCAAGTGCAAGCTGCTCCATCTGCATCTCTAATTCATCTTTATCTCGCCTGTACATTTCGATTTCACTGCATAGGTCCATGACCTTCTGTTCAAGCATATACGTCTCCTGTGCATCACTATGTTGCCTCACCAGATCTTCCAGAGCTTTTTGTGCTTCATCATCTTCACTCTGGCTCTTAAGGATACTTTCTTCAATCTCTACGGCACTTTCTCCAGATATAGACCGGTTTGGCACATGTGAAACTCCTTTGCTATTATTTTCCAAAATCTCCTCCAAATCTTGCACAGCGAGAATCAGCTCCTCATTTGAGTCCTGCGTCTTCTGCAACTGTAATCGAAGATGGGTATTCATTTCCTTCTCGTAACTGAGCTCTTCTCTGATTACTTCAATAAGAGTCCACGGATCCCCCTCATACTGCAATTTGCTTTTAACCTTCAGATCATCAGATCGTTTACGAGAGGCCTTAAGCTTTTCACATTCATCCTTGAGTGCATTTCTTTCCTCTTTCAAGCTGTTAATTTCTCTCAACAAATCTTGCCCCTTTTTGCTCTCCTTCACAATCTGTTTTCTCAGTGTTTGCAACTCTAACTCCGACACTTCCGCCCTCCTAGATAAAGCAACAAGGTCGGCTCTGAGCTGGTCCACAGAATCATCCATACCCATCGGAGATCTCAAACTAGGAAAGAAATCTCTTGGGCTATTCATCGAATATTCTGTGCTTGAGTCATTAACAGGGACAATTGCCAAATCCCAGTCAGTTTTCGGCTGATCTTGATAGCCTGAACTATTTGAGGTCTGATCTTTACAGATATTGGTATTTCTTCCAACAAGTTCTCGTGGAGTATTCAGTCCCGAACTGCTGCCAGAGCTCGACAATGTAATGTCTGATCCGTTGGACCCTCTACGTATACCATTCAACCCAACTGAGTGAGATGACTCCTTCATCAATGGTTGGTCCTGGATACATAACAACCATGCCAAATAAATTCAATGTTTATACTCAAAACAGCATCACCACTCACCAGCATTATATCAAGCTAAAAAGATTCAATCAACTAGAATGATGATGACAATGCAACAATTTTATGAGTTGAATGCATTTTTGCATTTAATAAACACAAATATACATTCATAAAAATCACTCAAAACCCCACATTGTCAAAACCAAGAAAATGAGAGACCTTACGTCAATAGAATTCGACTTGCTGCTTTGCTGGACATCACCATTACTAATATGTCGCCTCAAATTGTTCTTATCTTCCTGTTTGATTCTTAAACCTTCATCTTCTTCAAGATCTCTGCAGTGCCATCATTTCATATCAACAAACAAAATTCTCTCCCAAATAATAGAGTTTACAACACATCTCCAGGCAACAACCATAATCTTATATAACATATCACAGGCTATAACACTATAAGTAGGATATATTATATACCCTTATCACCAAAAAATAAAGGAAATGCAGTACAATCATCCAATTCTGACCTTTGTACTTTGCCAAGATTACCATTTTCCTGTATCCTTTGTATTGAAACCTATCACATCAACCAATCACATTGATAAATTTACCCAAAAATATAATTAAATCACTCAACAAAAACTAGGATGAGAGAAAAGGAGTACTAACATGCAAATAAGAGTCAGAATTGGAGTTCTTGAAAGGAAAAGAAACTGAACAAGTTTTTGTAGCCGCTACATAATCAGCAATATTTACAGAAAACTCTCCGACAAGACTACCTTTAGGCGATCCCTGCAAAATAGTTCATGATACTCATTTCTCACCATCAATATCTACAAATAATGATTTCACTAAAAATCAAAATCAAAATCGAATAAAAAAACGTACAGTTGAGATGAGAAAGTAGTAGATTCTTTCTAGAATCTTTCCAGTTTTAGGATCCTGAATAAATTTGACGGTTTCATAAATTGGATTCTCCCAATAACATCCATTTTCTTTCACTATTGATTTCTCTAATCTCGCTGTCGGTTTCCCATTCTCCGCTGGTACTACTGAAATCACCAATCCATTTCTTCCATACTCAGATACCTAAAAAACAATAATCATCATAATCAACCATCGCCAAATCAAAATAAAGAAGAAATCAACATTACCGACACTTTCAGTAATAGAGTACAATACCTGAGTAGCATAAAACTGTAATTTGAAAACAACAGTAATCCTATTCCTTTCACTCCTCCACTTAAACATTTTTGATCCACTTTTTCACTCGCCGGAATTTCACTCCGTCACCGGAGTTCCGGCATGCATCGCTGTGAAACAGTTCAATTAGTAAAAACGAAAGCACATTCCGACGAGTTAAAACTCAGTGAGTTGAAGATCATTGATTAGAGAATCGCAGATCTAAGCAAGAGTGAAGCAGGAATCTCTAAGAAATCTTTGTTAAGAGCATGCAACAGTGTTCTTAAGGAAATAGATGGACGACTGAATGAAATATAAAAGAAAATTAGAAAGAAAGATGTGGACTGCTTAAATATTGAGGAAGAAGTTTCTGTTTTATCTTTATTTAATTAATGGTGAATAATTAAATTAATAATGTGATTAAGAGAATAAATAAACGTATAGTTGCAGTGTTAAATGTGAGATTAGGTGAGGAGAAAATGAGGAAATAATGGGAAGATCTTGAGTATAGTGCAAAGTGGTAAGTAGTAGAAATAAACTTAAGTAATTTAGTAATTAGGTTGGGAGGGAAGGTGCTTAACGGGAAGGGAACAGTAGAGATAAGTGAATGATTACGTAGAAAGTGTGATACTACTGGTCTACTACCATTTTGGAACATTTATTTAGATTAATATTTGATTAGTGCTATTAAATTGCGGTAATAGAAATGGTTTATAGTGTAAAATTTCAGTAAAAGTTTCATACCATTTCCATGGTAATGAGACTTTAATCACAAAAAAAATTTTTTGTGTACAAATTTCTATTACCACCACTCTTAATAGTAATGCATTGGAATGAATTTTATGAAGAAAATAAGATGATTGAAATTGGACAAGCATGACCATCAAGGTAGCTAAAGAGATTTTTCAATTAAAGTTAAACTAGTATTTCATTCTCATTAGCACTGTTTATTACTACCTACCAAAGAGATTATGATAAGTGTAATTATTTTCACTTGTTAATGAAAATTATACTCATTTTTGGTGAATTATTAGGCTTATTTTGCATGATTACACTCGTATTTACTTTCTCTGTCCCTAAGCATGACCGTCAATTAGCAATGGCAAAGCGGGCTACCGCTCAGGGCTCCGAATTTTTTAGGGCCTGAAAAACTTATTTTTTTGTATATAAGTGATATTAATTTTAATTAAATTTAGATATAATTTACATTTTTTTGCTAAGTAATATGAGTTTTTAGTGTAGTTTTTTATAGTTTAAATATCAACAATAAAAACACAAAAGGTGTATTATATTATTCGGTACGACTTAAGTTTTTAAGGGCCCTTTTATCTTTTGCTCTGGGGTCCAAGAATAAACAGGACTGCCCTATCCATAAGTACTCTTTTTTTGGTGAAGTATTAGGCTTATTTTGCATACTTTATGATATGCTTATGTTATTCCACCTAATGATTATAATTGTAATAATTTGTTATGTATTTTAGGTGATTTTGTAGATTTTATGGTAATTTATTGATTTTATGGAGTCATAAGAGGGTGAAGATTTGAATAAATAGTCTAAGAGATGTCCAACAGGTGAAAAAGAACAAAGTGCAAAGGCAAAGCCTAGACGATGAGTTGTCACTAAGCCGATAAATCAAGAGTCACGAATCTTCATGAGATATAAAGTTGAAGAATCAAGGTAGAATATTAGCGACGACTCGCCACCAATTCTCTAGAGTCGAAATTTGGAGGCTGAATATGAGCAATGAGTTGTCACTATTTGGGTGACAATTCACCGCCTCTTTTCTGAAATTAAATTTAGAGTCAGTGAGCAAACGATAAGTGGTCGCTATATAGGCGATGACTCGCCGCCTTTCTTTCCAAGAGCTTCGCAGGTCTTTCTTTGTTTTATTTTCATTATTTTTAGGTTAATTTTAGAGTTAATGTCACATTGATATGTATTGGGATAATCATTCTCAAATACTTAGTGATACTTTCTCCTACTAATATATATTCAAGTTAAGTTTAACCTAAAATAGAAACTCTAATCCAAAAGTTGTGGTAGTGAGGTGAAGGACATTAGTATAAAAATACTGGCTCCCCACCAATTAAATTAAAGCGATATTTTCTTCTTATCTAAAGCTACATTACTTAAAACAAAGGAATAGTAATTAGTAAACCGTGCCACATATACAAACACAACTATATAACTTGCACTAACCGTATGACAACCGCATGTGATTTCATTAAAAACAGTTAGTTCTTTTTAATGTGTTCATTAACTAAAGATATTGCTTTATATTTCTACTTTTTAGTTTACTTCTTTTTCTTTCACAATAATCTAAGAAAAATAAGTTATGTCCTTTATTTATATTTCATGTTTTCATTTTTTTTAGAGTTTTCAATAAATGTGTTGGAGCTTGATCAATATTATACATTTCATAAACAATTTTAAAAAGTATTTCGTTCGTTTCATTATATACTTGCTATAAAGTTAACATTTTATGTAACTGAATGTATTATTTTAATCATTTATATATTAAATTATGCAAAACTAAAAATTATAAAAAGTTAATATAATGAAAATATGCGATTAGACGATTCAAACAAGATTTTACTTGACTAGATTTTTTCGTACACATTAGCCGCAATATAAAATAAGTTTAAATAATAATTAGTGTCAATAAGCATAATGTAGCAAGTATTTTATAACAGAGGAAGTATATAATAACATTCTTTATGTCGAGTTGAAAGAAAGATGTGACATATATATTTTTTAACTGGTAAAATATCATTGAAAAATCATGTATAAGTTTCTCTTCTTAAATAGAATATTTCTTATAGGAACATTATTAATAGGAAACAGATGGAGTATTATTCGTGCTCCATTAAAATTTGTAATAGAATATTAACTATATTCTTCATTTCACTATATATACTTTTATCTATACTACCTTGGAGTTTTTTAATAACTATATTTCATATGATGGCTTTTTGAATAAAGTGTAGCTTAAAAAAAAAAACGAAGGAAGTTCTCCCTCACCACAAAACTAATAATTTATATTTAATTAAACTTCTATACACTACAAATAACTAATTAAATTTGTCGCTATTTCGTTGCTGAAACAAAATAGTAGCTACGAAAAAGCGACGACTAAAATAACAATATAAATAGGTTATTTTATTTCAAAGAAAAGGTAATAAAATACTCAAAAGAGTTACTACAAAGGCCGCCAAGAATTAGATGCATACAGATTGTACACATAGAAAAATAGTTAAGTTGCTAAAAAGAAGACAATAATAGTATAGCAGCAGGTAGAATAACATAGGATGGATGAAAGCTAGCTAAAAGCAGGCGTATACCATAATTGGAAGATAAGTATCTGTTGGAACTCTTAATATGAAGTAGATTTGTTGGTACTCTACCAAATACCAATACCATCTCATCTACTGGATGGTGCCACCAACTAACTCCATTTTTCTAACCTCCTAAATCTCAATAAGAATATATACCTTTTTCTTTGAACAAATTTTCAAGTTTCCATTGTTGTAACCATAATAACAACCCACTTACATGTATTACTATGGATCTTTCAATTAATTATTTCTAACTTTTTGAATTAAACATATTTATTTTATTTTTAATTGAAAGAATAAGGTTGTCTTGTGTAATTGTAAGGTGTCATATCGCATAAGACCTGAATCCTTCGATATAAGATCTGCAAAATGTTTAATACATGGAAAAATTGAGGTGGATTATGTGCATGATGTCTGATTACATAGAACTTAATACACAATATGACTTTAATGCTAGTTAGTTCACATTAATTACCTTGTTTTAATTTATTTAGGTCGTAAGTTTATAAAAAATGTAAAATGAACATGGCTTTAAAAATTATTGTGCATTTTAAAATTGTCATTGTTGAAAGATCAGAAAATTTTAGGTTATATATTTAACGTAGAGGAAGACTAGACTTTTTTTTTACTAATAGAATTAGTTGAATCAAATAAACTTAATGAAATTGAATCAAACTTACGAAACGGAAATTTGAATGAATATATAGCCAAGAAATGTGAATTTAATGGTGATTAATAAGGATGTACTTCCATCAAAGTAAATTAATATCTGTAAAAGTTATAGAACCAAGTATTAAATAAATAAGTTTTAAAAATAAAATTATCCAAACAAAAGATTTGAATCTCATATATGAAAGCCCTAAAATTCCAACATAATTTAAAAAGTGTATATTTACTCCATTTCTTTTCAAATGTCTTTTTTTTTTAATACTATTCATCAAATGAGATTTTGTTTAATTCATTTTGACATAAGGTGTATTAACATCTATTTTTTAATTTAAAATTATGCATAATTAGAGATATTAAAGATTAAATTAGTGCATTAACAAACGTGCAAAAAGCAAATGGTACAATATTATACAGTTACAAAATCGAAAATCAATCCCCCTCATTTCAAATGTAAAAATAGTATTATATTGTGTATGATAAGAATATGTATTGCATCTACACTTCTAACCCAAATGATTCTTATGTAAAAGAGTGTAAGAGTATATAACAATATCATGATACTTAAACCATCAACTAAGTTTCTAGTTGAGTTAGTCTCTTGACAGTTTTATCTTAGTTAATATTTTCCTAATTCGGACAAATAAAAAAAGAGAAAAAACATTTATTTTCTTTTTAAATATAGATTTTTTGATTTCAAAAAATGAAAATTGATCATGCATGGTTTGAGTTAAATCGAGCAAGTTCGCTAGGTAAGTTAGTTAAATGAGTAACTTAGCTTTAAAGCTGGTCATATGGTGAGCATGAGATTTGGTTAGTAAGGAGCGAAGGATGTAGTCTCAAGTGTTAAGTATAGCGCTGGACAGCATGTGAAGTTGAAGCGTGAGTTACAGTCACCATTCTACGATTCACAATACCAGATTCTTTATCCTATGACCTATCCATTTATTTATCCAACTTACATTTATTGGTCCCGCTTTTCAAAGGTACGTATCTCCCATGTACACCTATTATATCGGTTAGATATGAGCTGGGCTGAGCTTAAATGACAACAGTCGACATGGATCGAGCCACACAAAAAAGGAAACGGTCGGATTTAAGCGACATAGCTAAATCAGTCCTACCCAATCCGACTCATTTTATAAAAAGTGAAATAATAATTCTATTTATCATCATCATCATCATACTCAGTATATCCCGTTCATAAAAAACTCTGGTTAAAGTCTGGGGAGGGAAATAAGACGGCAGCTCATACCCATAGAGGAGAGTGCGGTCAAAGAGTCTCTCGGCTCGAGAAAGGTCTTCAAAGAGAGAGAAACCTACAACTTACAAATAGAATAAGTAGAATACGTACAAATAACTAAAAGTAAAGATAAAAGTAAAGAAGGAGGTAAAGAGGGATAATTAAAGGCAATGAATAAAAACAAACGATGGGTAAAAGGAACGGCTTTAGTAATCTAAGACGTGGATAAGACCAACTGCCTCTATCCCTGGTTAGGTCCTTGAAGAGGTAAAGTTCATACATGTCACTTTTAATTTGTTCCTTCCACCTTCTCCTAGGTTTTCCTCGACTTCTCTTACCCTCCACTATGATGCATTTGATCCTTTTTACTGGGTCGTCATATGTCTTTCTTTGCACATGCCCAAACCATCTCAACCTGTTCTCCCGCATCTTTGCGGAGAGAGGTGCAACCTCTAACTTCTCCCTAAACTCCTAGTTTCTTATCCTATCCATCATAGTGTTACCACACATCCACCTTAGCACACGCATTTCTGTTACTTCCATCCTCTGTTCGAAAACCTTCTTTACGGGCCAACATTATGTCCCATACAACAACGCCGGCCTAATTGCGACGCGATAAAATTTACCTTTTAATCTCCTCGGGAACTTTTTATCACAAAGCACCCCTTTTGCTGCTTGCCACTTAAGCCAACCCGCTTGTATACGATTAGTAACGTCTCCATCAATCTCCCCATTACTATGAATCACCAATCCCAAATATTTGGACTTGGACGTACATGCAACAACTTCTCCCCCTATGGTAACCTCTGGCTTCACTATCGATTTTGCCCCACGAAAATCAAGTATTTTGTCTTCATACAGCTTATGTGCAACCCCTTACCCTCTAAGGCTTCCTTCCACTCTTCCAATTTACTATTAGTCTCCTCCTTTGTTTCTGCGACCAAAACTATATCATCGGCGAAAAGCATGCACCATGATACGGTCTCCCAAATGGATTTAGATATTTCCTCTATTATGACTGTAAAAATGAAAGGACTTAGTGTTGATCCCTGATGTAGTCCCACTTTCATTGGGAAAGACTATGTCATACCTATCGGTGTATATATGTTAATCGACATTTTGTCATACATGTTCTGTATTACCTTAATGTTTCTTTGTGAAAATACCTCTATTTATAATTTTCCAAAAGTATAGTGTAATATTTTGATTTTTTGCATCATTCATAATTTTAGTTCACAATTTACTTTAAATTATAAATTTATAATCATTATTAATATATATAAAATTAAATAATAGTGGGGTACGATTTTATTTAAATTCTTAACTTCTTTCTTATAGAAGTAATTTGTCTTTATACTTTTATAAAAAAAAGAATATAGGTTCTAGTGAAAAATATATACATCTATCAGTACAGTATAAAAGTTTGCCAAATATATGTTAGAGTATATAACATATATTGAGACCTCAACCATAAGTTTAAGCTTTTGGTTGAGATGGTTCCTTAACATGATATCAAAAGTTAACATGATATCAGAAACTAACGTAACAACATATTACAGGTTCAAATCTCAACTACCATATCCCTCATTTAAATAAAACATTCAACGTCTATGCGCAACCATCAGCTTGAGGCCTAAAATATATTAATAGGCTAACAATATATGGGTAAAGGGGAATTATCCCATAAACACACACAACATTTTAAAAAGGTAAAAATACAAAAATAAAACAAAAGAATATTAAATCTTATCTCAATATGCATATACTCAAGTCATCACAAACACTGCAAGTGTACAATAAATGCATCATAGACAATTAAGTATTAGTACATTATAATATTATTATTTAATATTAGAAACCCCTTATATATGTAAGTATATATTTTGATAAAATTAAAAATAGATAATTAATTTTAATTTTGTGGGTGTGGGTGTGGGTGGCTAATAGCTACCTGGTGTTGTTATCATAGTGGCTCTTTCCACCATCACTAAAATTGTACTAGTATCCATAATAAACGAGTGTATGTTAATAATTGGCATCCCCATTATTTGGATTGCTCACTTGTTGCACTAATAATCTACCAATTTTAGCTGTCTACAATACCATTCGACCACTAGTTTTTAATATTTTCTAATGTTTTTATTTACTTTTTATACTATTCTTACAATACAGGTTTAAAACTCATTATTAATAAATACAATTCATAGAAATTATAACAAACTATATTAATAAAATCTTAAATATTAAGATGAATCATACAAAATCCCACATGGATATATTTAAACCTGTAATGGCGAAGTAACTTAATATTGACTTTCATGAAACCAATTAAAACATTAAGCTAACAATTTACCTTCCATTTCTCCTTTCATCTTTTTCCTTCCCTTCTTTCCTCATCTATTCAAAATTGTTATCCAAATATAGAATTAGAGAGTATGAGTTAGTTAAAAAGGTGTGGTCATGTGGATTATGGAGCAGAAATTAAGTAAAAAATGTAAGATAATAATATAAAGAGGTGATTAAAATTTGGCACTATAACATATTGTGTGCTAATTTCATTTAGATTTATTATAACTTTTAGTATCATTCGCTCAGTTTAGATTTACCTTAAACCAATAATATATACTTATATATAATATTACTTACCCGGTGGGTAGATATATTCAAGTAATACATCATGCAGGTAGTTTTACATAGAGTAAATATAATTTTTCTAATTTATTATAACCTTTTTTTATTGATTTTGGGATAAATCACTTACAATTTCAGTAAATGTCAACATAAAATTCAATAAATTTTTGGATATTTATTGGATCACAAAATTGATCTCAATTCCTTTACAAAGCTAAAAATCAAATTAACATCATAATAGGTAAATAGTTTTTTGCACCAAGTCAACTTTTCACAATCCTAAATCCTAATTGGCATCAATGAACTTGAGTCTTCTTTGTTTTTCATGATTTCTATGTAAAACTAGCTCTCCTTAATATGTCCAAAAATCCCTATAGAAAATAATGATTTTGATTCTTATCTTAGTTGGCCGTTTGCTAATCGTATGTACTCATTTTATGTAGTGTACTAGTTGGATTATTGGAGTATTATGTGGTGTCGGTTATTGCTAGGAAAATGAAAGTTCATTCCATATACTTCACTTTCTCGGTGTATTTGTATTTACACCATATAATTTAAATACTTAGTTATGTTTCACTATACTTGTTATGTTTGATTTTTACAAAATTTAATATGTTATTCTAATTATTTATATATTAAACTATACAAATTTTAAAATTATAAAAAGCTAATATTATGAAAATATGTGATTAGACGACTCAAACAAGATCCCACTTGACTATTTTTTTTATACATTAGTCGTAATATATAAAATAAGCTTGAAGATGAATCAAAAATCGTTATGTGGCGAGTATTTCAAAACGGAAGAAGTACGTAAAAGTATTTTGAGTCATACGGCGTAAACACAATGGGACAAAAAGAGTATAACTCACACTACTTTCGTTCATGATTACTTGCACTTTTGGATAGTAACAAAAAAATTACAAAAAGTCTTTTTTGATGAATTTTGTCTATTTTACTATGTTCGATGGTAGATAAAAAAGTAATAATATAATGAGTGAGAATAAACTATAGATAAAATATTGAACTACTAGGATAGAAATCCGTGCAATGCACGGATTTTTAAATACATTAATATTTTAATGAAATTTTAGATTGCAAACCATACTTCATATTTTTTCTAAAATTCAAAATTGTTATTATGGGAGTCTAACAATGTTAATGACTGATTTTAAAGATCAATTAATTGAATTTTATGTCATTTTAGTTTTAAATAACAATTGATAGAATGTACTTCAAGTAATTTCCTAAATTGTTGTACAATTTTATACACATGAAAAATTTGCAGTATAATTTTCTAAATAGTGTAATTCCAATTGCACTAGAATAAATGTAATTTATTCTGTAGTATAATTTTTTATGAGATGTAATTTCAAAATTTTATCAGATAATATATCACAGTATATTGATATTTCCCATTATAACTTTTTAAATAGTGCATTTATATATAACTATGTAATTGGAATAATTGCTATTTATTGTATCTATTAATATATGAGTTTTTCCGAAAATATATATTTGTAAATATGATAAGTGTAAAAAATGCAAATCAGTCAAATTCCATTAATACTATCCAATGAAAAAAAGACAAATAATATGCTCACGTTTAAACTTTCTTTTTTGCTATTATACAGTAAAATTAATGAAATGTATTATTAAGTTGCTTTTTACAATATAAATATTACTCCATAAAACAATAAAAGAAGATGATAAATACAGGTATTATAAAACGAGATAAGTAAGTAAGAAAGAGAAAAAGAGAAAGGATATTTGGGGAAAAGGAGATTATAAGGTAGGAAGGTCATTTAGAAGCAGGAGAGCTTCCCCACTCAGATTGGAAGAGAAAGCCAAAAGGGAGACAGTAATCCAAGTATTGATATGATTTGCAGAAGATAGTGTGTGATAGCCATCATTATTTTCATGACATGCATTATATGGTCTTTTAAACCTTTCCATAACTTTTCACAATTACTATCTTTAATTCATCTACTTTTTATTACCATGGGTTCCACTCTCTACCCTGCCTCCAAATAATACATAGTCTTGGTCCGATTAAATTTGCTCCCTAACTAATTGCACACCCTAACTAATTCCACAAATTATTGTGAAAGATGTTCTCTTCAAAAGACACATTAAATATATAGGTTAAATATTAATACAAATTAAAGAGAAAACAAATATACAAGCTTTTTATTTTGAGTTCGTCTCTTTAAGAGACGATCTCTCACAAGAGTAGTTATAAGTAATTGTTGAACAAACTAAGAAAAATAAGTAAAAATGGTATAAAATATCGGAAAAATATATGGAGATAATGAAAATGTGATTCGACGAAATTTAATAAAAGAGTGTGAGTCCTATCTAAAAACAAAAATAGGGTAAATTTAGTAGAATGGATAATAAGGAAAGTGAGATAAATTTTATCAAATAAAGGAGTACTAATATTCTACCATTTCATTTCAAAAAAATATTCTATATGCTCTTATAAAACAATTTATCAAATAATAACGTTCTTATAATTTTAAATCATTTCAAATGTTTTCATTGCTTTCTTTAATTGTCATTTATATGTTTTATCTCTCTTTTAATGCTATCTATATAATTATATCTTCATTACTTTTTTAAGTTTTGTGCTATTAAAAAATAATAAGTCTATATTAAGTTGGTGCACCATATTGTTATTGTGCACCACTCCTCCCTTGCCCCTTCATTAGGCTGCACTACTTACTCTTCACTCCAGTTATTTTCACTCTCGAATTCATACTCCTGCGTTGGAGATTGGTGGACGCTATTTAGTAGTGTACACTAAGTCATATAATGTAAGGTGGTGCAGTTTCATGGAAACTCAAGAAATGTATTTTATATGCAAAAATATAATGTATTTATGAGATTTGCGTAAAGTTTTAAATTAAATATTTTTATTAATATTGAAACAATTCCCTTTAACATTCTAATATTCACATGTAATAGATAAAGCATGCATAAGCTAGGGTGAATCCAAAAAATATCGTCGAACAAAAAAATTATATTTAACGTTTGATTATGTTAATTTTCCACACTAAATGTAATTGGTTTTAATATCTTCATAATCTTTATTATTAAGAACATTTTTTTAAGTTTTAACTATTGATGTATCTATCAACATTTCAGCATAAAATTCCAAAAATATATTTTATATTACAACTTTTGATATAATGTGTTTTTACCCATTTGGTTTTTTCATAGTTACTTACTTGTATATTTTGGTAGAATATCTTGTAGGAGTATCGAGTAAGAAAATGGTAATGTTAGGTAAGATTATTTGTTAGTATTGTAATGAAAAATCTTTTATTTGGTACCGTTGAATGACGTTGTATAAGTCAATTTATTACTCTCTCAATCCTTTTAATAATAAATGAATTTGAACAAATTTAATGAAGAATCGATGTATGCATATAAATTATATGTATGACATTGAAGAATAATTAAAATACATAAATGAAAATAAAAAACGTGATGAATATATCTTAATAAAAGGAAAATAAAGCAAAATAAAAAGGAAAATTTACCTAGAATAATTCAACATTTTCATGATTTATCTATAATTATCCTACCTATTGATTAACCGTAAATAATCTCAACTTTAGCAGGTATTTGCCTAGAGTAGATTCTCTTAATCGGATAAACTGCCATAGTAGGTAATTTACCAAAAAATAAGCTGAAAGTTAATGTAAAATTAGACGAAAATTTTTGAAAAATTACATAAAAAAATTCTAAATAATAAAATAAATCAAAAAATTTTTTAAACATTTTTTACATTTTTTTGATATTTTATTTCAATTTATCTTTTATTAAAAAATTATAATTTGTTATAGCAAATTACCCGATTACCGGGTTTACTCTAGACAAATATCCCTAAAGTTTAGATTAGTCATGATTAATAAATAGCCGAGATTATTATAGGTAATTTTTCCAAACAAAAAGAATAAACAAAAAGGAAAAGTTGGAAAAATTATAGACAGAGATGTTAACTTTTTGGCTGATTATTACATAATCATACTTTTTTATTTTTTTGAATAAACATGATCATACTTTAATGAAAGGAGTTTATAAATTAAGTAATGTAGTAATCACATATTGATGACAAATTACATCAATTTTAGAATGGATTGGCATTTGATAACTTACCCGAAAGCTAATGTTCAGCGTATTTTCTCATCAAATTAACTCTATCAAATCACTTTTCACTTCAATCATTTCATACTTTTTTGTAGGTAAACCAATGTATTTATGTATTCTAATTCTATACGTTCTAATCTTTTACTTCATGATTAATTAATTAGAGCTTGCGTAAGCTAAGTATTCCTATGATGTTAAATTGTGTAATTTTGAGCTAGCAAAGATATACTTCCTTCCAATCCCAATTCACACTACACTAATTGTTCCATTTGTAATTATTGCATTTTTTTCTAAAGCATTAACTTAATCCTAAATATTCTATGATTGTGTATAATTTAAACTTATAAAAAATTGATTTTAATAAAATAATATTAATATGAATCAAATAAGATTTTACTTGACTATATTTTAACTTATAGATCATTAAGAATAAAAATACAAATTAAAATATGATCAATAAATAATGTCAAAAAGCAAATAAAACAATCAATTGAATTAAAGAGAGTATAAACTCTAACTCCTCTGCCCTACTGATACCGTCATACTTAAATTTCTTATATGAGAGCTTTAGAAAAAAGTAAAAATCTCAATAAAATAAATGGGTAAATGGCTAGTTTATCGCTATCGGCGACTACCTATAATCGTTTTACAACCATGTCTAGTTAAAGAAGAGTTTATGAGATGACATCAACAAAATAATAAGGCCTTTAATATAAATAAAGTACACCTAGGAACGTTTCTGATCCTAGGTAAGATAAATATTTGTCTAGAGCTCAGAACTAAAAAGGGTCTTAAAATTTGAAAATTTTGGTAATAAAGTAGACACTTTAAGAATTTTGCAATTTATATTAAGAAGTATATGACACGCTTAAGCTATTTTTTTTAAGACACGTTTAAACTACTTTTATATGATTATTATAATATATACGATTTATCTCTGAAATTTTGCCAAACATATTTTAAAGTTTTGAATCGACAATCTATAAATAGGGCATATTTTATTCAGTTTGCCTAAGCCTCATAAAATGTAAAAAAAAAAAAGGGCACCGTAATAACACCAAATAGAAGAACCGGGGCAGACTTGGGTTTGCTCCACTAGCTGTTGGCTTGAGTTAGAAGCAATTCTCATTCATGTTTGAGAAAGTTGATTATTTTCAGAAAAAGATGGAATTCAGGATAAACAAAATCATTACACCTTATTTTGAGATGATATAATAATAATGCTCTTTCTTATTCCTTTTTCGCTTTAGTCACGAGCCAAGGGGACGATCAATTGAACCAACTTCACATTACATTTATACACATTCTAAACCATTGATGAAAAGTGTAAGTTAATGGTGAATAAAATAAAAATATTAAAAATAAGAATTTTAGTCAATAAATACTGATTTTGTATTAATTAATCAAAGAAATAGTAACTTTTATTTATACGAATTTAAGATGACTAATCTAGAAAAAAAAAATAAATAATAGAATAATTACAAATTATTAATATTCACTAAACATATAATTTCCTACAAATGGTTATAAATCATTTATATATTATATGCGATCTAATATAATAATTAGGGTTGAACCCGTAACTTTTTTCTACATGTTATTATCTTTCTATTAATATTAAGAAACCAACTCATTTAAAAATTAGAGTGACTTTATGATGAGATTTGAGAGTGCGTGACTATTTACTTTTCATCTTTTACTACTATTACAAGCTATGATTAACAGATCATGCATTTCAAAAGTTATTCAGTCATCAGTTTATGCTGCATCTTTCTCATTAACTTCTGGTTGAAGCCATCTAATCAAGTCTTAGAATCAGAAAGTGAGCAGCTTTTTTTAAAATCTTTCATTTTTATATGTTTTAACTATTTTTCTTTTAAAGTTTTTATACTACACAATGTTTTATTGGTTTCTTTGATTTTCCAAATATTTCACCAATTGTAGGTGGTGTTTTCACCTCTTTTAAAATTTTGATCAATATGTTTTCTCTTATTTTATCTCATTTAATCATATATTGATAATTCGATAATTCAGTGGGTTCCTATTATTTTCTTAATACTTGTTTTATTAATGATTGTTGCAATCTCTTTAACTTAGGAAAAGATGGAGTAGCATTCTTACTAAAAGATAAATTTAATCTAAACTAATCGTTGAAGTGATTGTAACTTTAATTGATACTATTATAAAGCTCATTAGTTTTAGGCTTTATCCATCATTATCATATATTTTGCTCATAAATATGATCAAAGTTTGGGCAAGGTAAACGACAGGTCATACCAGTACCAAAAAGAAATAAGGAGGGTACGGTCAGTGAGACTCTCGGTTTCATCGTTGATAACCTACAAACAATGGCGGATGTACATTGGAGCCCATGGAGTCACGTACCCCTAGGCGTTTATTTTAAAAAAATTCAAAGTAGATTTTTCTGTAGGCAAGAGTAAAAGTGCAAAATTAATACTGAAATCTATTAATGAAAAATACTCCCTCATTTTAGTAATTTTTTCTTATTTCTTTATTTTGTCTCTTTTTTTATTAGGTGGGTTGATTTATTTTGTTCCATTTCCTTTTATGGTATGTCGTATTTAAAATTTTAGCAAGTAAGCGTAAAATAGTTGTTAGTTTTACAAACAAAACTTTGCCAAAATTTCATCCATTAGTTGATGCCCCTGAGACTCCGAACCTTGGATCCGCCACTACCTACAAATAAAAGCAGAAGACCTAAAACTTGCCATAGGCAACAAAAATAGCAAGACAAGGCAAAGTTTGGCAAGACAAGTAGCAAGGCTAACAACATAAATCTAAGAAAAATAAATAATTTGAGTAGTTATTAAGTCAAAAAATAATCATGACCAAGATGATTACTGATAGTCTAGGACACGAATTGGCGTTTTCTACTAGTTATATCCCTAGTCAAATTTTTTGAGAAACTTGTTCATGTTATTCCTGATTTTCTCCTCTCACGTCTCATAAAACATTTCACAACTTTTATTTTTATCAACTATAATATTTTTCTACTTTTCTCACAGAGTCTCAGATATGTTAATCTTTCTGTACATATGTCTATAAGGCTTTGTTTATATGTATAATTAATATATCTACCCTCAAGCAAATTACTTAACATATTACAAGCTATCATCTAGTTAGAATCATTTTTTATTTTTTATTTTATTTTTATTTTATTTTATTTGGAATATAATTTATAAAGACTGAAGTTTTGTCTAGCAGTTTAGCCTATCACTTAAATTAGATCATTTGTTATCTTAGGACTTATGAGTATGTTTGGTCTTTGCCTTATTGGTATGAAATGGTGAACATAGTAATAAATAGTAATAAATTATAATGTAGTTTAGTTGGGTTAGTTATTTGACATAAAGATTTATGATCGTACTTGTCTTTTTATTGCCACTTAGAAATATTGTATTAAAAGCTAATAAAAATTGTAAAGAAAAAGCATATTTGAGGATAAGAAGTTTATTACAATGGAAACCACAAAGCATATATACTTATCAAATTCACACAAAACACATTTTTACTTCTATCCTTTAACTCTTTAAGGGCATTAGGGGTCTTTGGCATATAATTATTGGTTGTTGACTTTTTTAGTTAACTAATTTAATAAGGTGTAAATCTCAATTGTTTTTGTTGACTTTTAAGCTAACTAGATAAACCAACTAACTAGAGATCGGAGATGTTTGGTAAGATTAGATATTAGTTGTTGGTTGTTTATTAGATAAAAAGTGAATTAATTAGCCAAAAACCAATGAAAAATCCTAACCAAACTAATTTTCTCAATTTGACTTAAAATCAGCTTGTCAGTTGGTTGAAAACCATTTACCAAACTCATTTTTTTCACTTTATGACCATCTAATAAGTCAAAATTCAAATACCAATAAAAAATTATTTTTCAAACACCTTTATTATTAACTAAACGAGACGTAAGATATGTAACAAAGATTTATGTTAAAAAGAGGTGATTAAATGTGTTTGCTATTTCATAAAAAGTATATTAGATTGAAGGAGAATATTGATTGAATCCACACTTCTAGTTTAAAGGATTTTCAATTATTATTCTAGTTTTTAGTTCTTTTAACCATTTTCAATTTTGTAAAAAAACTAAAATAATTGAAATATATATCATGCTTCATCATCATCATAATACTTCCGCTCATAGAAAACTATGGTCAGGGTCAGGGGAGGGAAGAAAGACGGCAGCTCATACCCATAGAGGAGAGTGCGGTCAAAGAGTCCTTCGGCTCGAGAAAGGTCTTCAAAGAGAGAAACCTGCAACTTACAAATAGAATAAATAGAATATGTACAAATAACTAAAAATAAAGATAAAGGTAAAAAGCAATAATTAAAGGCAATGAACAATAACAAACAATGGGTAAAAGGGACGGGTTTAGTAATCTAAGACGTGGATAAGGCGCCGCCAACTACCCCTATCTCTGGTCAGATCCTTGGAGAGGTGAAGTTCATGCATGTCACTTTTAATCTGTTCCTCCCACGTTTTCCTAGGTTTCCCTCGACTTCTTTTGCCCTCCACTATGATGCATTCGATCCTTCTTACTGGGGTGTCATTTGTCTTTCTCTGCACATGCCCAAACCATCTCAACTTGTTCTCCCGCATCTTTGCGGAGAGAGGTGCAACCCCTAACTTCTCCCCGAACTCCTGTTTTTTTATCCTATCCATCATAGTATTACCACACATCCACCTTAGCATACGCATTTTTGTTACTTCCATCCTCTGTTCGAAAACCTTCTTTATGGGACAATATTCTGTCCCATACAACAACGCCTGCCTAATTGCAAAGTGGTAAAATTTACCTTGTAATCTCCTCGGGAACTTTTTATCACAAAGCACTCCGATTGCTGCTCGCCCCTTAATGCCTTAATTATTAAAAAAAATTCTATACCAAAAAAGCTATTAATTATAATATAACTTTAAAAAAAATTAATTATGAATGATTCAAAAAGTTTTTAACAACTACATATTTATATCTTGAAGAAACTTAAAGTTATATTATGAAACAACCATAGGCATTTTTCCTTTGGACTTCCTTTTAAAGTCATTTTGGTCCAACAATTGAGGGAAGGGACGTGTTGTATTGTATTGTGTTGGTGAATTACTTTTTAACATCTTTTTCCATTGTTAATTTAGTAAATAAACTCCATTTTAAAGTTTTTTTTTTTTAACTTGGCGTTAAAGCTTATCACGACATTGATTTATCGAAAATATTTTACAAGAAAAGTAAGAAATTAGTAACTAACTTGCTAGATGGTGGCAAACAATTGATTTCCTTCTTCACCTAAATATATAATTTATATATTTTATTATCCAAATGTTATCGCATGAATCCCATCAAAAATTCTAATTAGATAAAGATTACTAGATTAGAATTATAAAACTAAAATCTTTTTGCTCCATCGATAATGGACGTCTGATATAGAAGTATCACTCATTTAAATTTTCAAATTAATTTCATTGATTACAGTCAACATGTTTAACTTTGTAGGTCCTTCGACAATCACGAAAATAATAAGTCTAATACAGACTTAGTAGATATTTTTTTATTGTGCAGCACTCTTTAATCACACTAGCTTACATTCTTCACGCTCTACTCCACTAAGGTACTAACCGATACTTTCTTAACTATGCTCTCTAAGTCGACCCAGGACCAACTCTCTAAAAATAACTATGAATTCAAAGCTTAGGACGTAGAACCATTTGTTTAAATGTTTAAAATAATTCATTTTCTTTTTTTGTTTTCTTGAGATAAATTGACGCTAATATCTCCCAAACCTAGAAGCTAAAATTATTGCATAAATTCTCATTTAAGACGTTTTTATTGTAAGAAAGTCATAAATTGAGTTAAATAATACAAATAAATTAATTTCCTAAAAAAAATAATTAAAACACTCATTTCTTTTAATTTGGCACCTTGTATGGACATGTATAACCTCATACAAGAGTAATTCTAATTTTTGAGCTAAATGTCAAGCGTAACCAGCCCATGGATACAAGGTTGTGGTACTCAAAATGGGCTGCTGTGTTAAATGGTCCAAACAGAGCCCAACCCATCTTATATGCGTAGACTATGCTGAATTTGTGTTCAACAGCTAGTCTCTTGAGAGACCATCTCTTTGAGAGGCGTATATCAAGCCCATCCTATGAAAGATTAATATCTACTTGCTGTATTTTTAATGTCTACTTACATTATTTTTAATGTTTACTTACCGTATTCTTAACGTCTACTTTCAATATCTTAAATATCTACTTACATTATTCTTACTGCATACTTACAATATTTTAAAAAATATATAATGGGTTAGCCCAATTAGAGATGGGATCTCAAAGAGACCGTCTCTCACAAGAATTTGTGTTCAATTTAAGTCCATTTTGGATTATATTTGAAAACAATTTATAACCCAACCCAAAAAATTAATTTTGGATAAATAAATTTCTTATTCCCTTTTTTTTTGAAAAAGTTTCTTATTCCTTTATTAAGTCACTTAGATTATAAAAATTTTGATGGAAAATTTCTAAGCTAGAACTCTTATTGAAAAATTAGTACAGTTTAAGAAATTTTTGACTAATATAAATTATAAAAATTTTGATAAAATTTTGATAAATTTCTTATAGATTGGCCAAATTTTCGCATGATAATATTATGGTTTGGAATTAAATATTTGTGGATAAAAATAAAAATAAAATTTTGAAATCACTGAAACACATTTTTAAAAACTTTTAAATAATATGAACAAATTTCAAAAACTTGAAAATAATTTAAAATTTGTAAACAATAACGAAAAATATTACAAATTTTGTCAATTTTTTTTTTTAAATTACGTTAAGTTTTTGTTATAAAAGCTATTAGGGGCGGAGGCATATGTTTTTGGCTATGAGATCAATTAACTCCACTTGAAAATCGTAAATCTTGAGAACCCTGCATTTATTATCTATATAAAATGAGACTATTGAACTGAACTTTCTTATACTTGGTTGCAAATTTGAAAGTGATATTTACATTTGTGCCATCAGTCGTCAATTAATTTATAGCTTGTGGGCTTATGTACTTACTATTTTTTTAAAAAAAGTTTTCAATTTGGCTCAAATATAAATTTTTCATTAAAACTATTTTAATTTAACACTTTTAGGTTTTATACATTCGCCCTACTTATAAGTTTAATGCAAATAATGAATTCCTTTATCTTATTGCAATCAGATTGACAAATTAAACAATACTCACTGCCAATTGCGAAATTTAATTTATACAACATTAACAATTTAAAGTTAAATTTTATTTTGGCTTTTAACTGATTCAATATAAGATTTAAGTTTGCTAGTGATTCCTACCACTTAATTTAAGATTTAACAAATAAAATCGACATTAAATGCTTACAATTTGCACTCAAATCATCCACATATTTTGTTATGCCTTATCGTGTTTTTTGTCGTACTTATATAGCTAATTTTTCTCGATCTTCTAATTTTTTTCAGTTCTTTCTCGAGCTGAGAGCGAGTTTTACCAGCGGCAATTTTTTTATCTCATTTTATAAAAGTTTTATTTTCCATCTCCCATCCCGCCCTACAGTCTAATGATCATAAGTCGATATAATTTTTATATGACAGAAATATATTAAATATGACGATGATAATAATAATGATCATGATAAAAAAGTTGTAAACAGTGAAATGACGAAATAGCTGAAAAATAGAACGAACATCTGTTTTTAAAGTATGAATCTTCCACGGTGCATGATTCTAGTGAGCTTTAGATTTTTCGTATTGGTTGAATTTTCAATCTTGCATGGTCAAGCCGAAGTTGGTAACGTAATTGACTTACTTAATATTGATCTCATGTATGTACTCTACATGTGAATATGCAAAAGTCTAACTTTATTAGTGCATTCGTTTCACTTTACTTGTACCTGATTTACTGGGGCCAATAAATAATGTCAACTGACAGCATTTAATTTATGTATAAAATTATATATCTAAAAGTTAAGCATATATTTTTGACAGTAAGTTTTGTATGAAACCGTTTCATTGTGAGACAAGCTTATATAAGTAGTCCATTAGTAATAAATCATTACAAAACAATAAAATTTGAATTGTATATGGCGACAATTTGTTTCTTTAAGAGTTTGGGCTGATTTTATTAAGGCTGTTTCATGGTAGGACGGTTTCAATAAAAAAATTAAGGTATTCCTATCATTTAATTTTATAAAATATTATAAATATGATTTGATTAATTCTAGATCCGCAAGCACTAGTGACATATACATGACATAAGAAAATATATTGTTCTTTATAGTCAAATTATAGTGACTTTACCTTAAGGTATGTAAATATGTAATGCATGTTTGGTACTTCTAATTCTTAAACTGAGTCACGAGGGAAATACTTTATTAATCTCGAGTCTTGACTATTGACAGTTGTTTATTTGTGGAGTGTGGACTGTCACATGATTGTGTATGCCTCTTTGCCTATACCATGTGTCAATTGTCAAAGCTACTTATCTTGGTCAAGGTTACAAGTACTACACTGGACTGACAAACACGTCCCCTCCTTTCCTATTGGATTTACAAATTAGACATTTTTAATTGCCTCCATCCATTATATATTTTTAAAAATATAATAAATACACATTAAAAATAACATTTAAAATATTGAAAGTAGGCATTAAAGATACGGTTAGTAAACATTAAGGATAATGTAAGTAGACATTAAAAATATAGTAAATAAACCTTAATTTTTAATGGGTTGGACTTGACATACATCTCTCAATGAGACGGTCTCTCAAAAGACTAGTTGTTTGTGTTTATATTTATAACAATAATGTCGGAATCATGATTTTAATGTCAAAGTATTTAAGCCTTTAGGTAGTGCATGGGTAAAATTAGGGTTATTTAAAACCGAATCGACTCGGATCCGGAAATTCGAATATCCGATTTTTCGGATAGTGTCACTATCCGGTTTCACTCCAAAAAAATCAAATACCCGATTTAATCCGGATAGGATGTCGGATATTCGGTTTTCAAATTATTTTTTTTTTGTCTTTTTAAAAATAATTTAATGTTTTTTTTTCCACATACATATTTAAACTTACTTCGCTATCTTTTTTTAATCAAGCTTATTTTTTAAAACCATTAAAAAAGGCTTATTTTTTAAACTTAGAATACAAATCAGTTTGGAAATATGATTTGATTTTCAAAAGTCTAAATTAATTAACAATAAATTAGTTGTACAACTTAATTATAATTGAGAATTGTATATATTAGTAAATTTAACAACCAAAACAAAAACTTTTAAGAAAAAATATTTATATTTTTAAAATAAAAAATAAAAAAATAAATAATAGAAAACCGAATATCCGGATACCCGGTTTTACCAATACACTGATCTGGATCTGATATCCGATTTGAAAATCGAATACCTGATTTTCAAAAATCGGATAATATATCCGATTTTTAAAACTAGATACCCGATATTACGGTTGGGATAACTCGGAACATATATCTTTAAACACCCCTAGATAAGAATATAAAATTATTAATGAGTTTAGAATATTGTGAGTTGGGAAAAGCTTAAAGATGGAGTTTGAATAATTTTGTACAGTACAATAAATTTATCTTTTTGGGATATTAGATATAATGGCATTAAAAAAATATTACTCATTTATATTTTTCGTGTAAAAATTGTTGACTTTTATTTTATGTTTAACTATATAGTGATTTAGTGACACTTTATTTGACCTTTAGTAGCATACATAATTGTTACTATTGTTTATAGTGGTATTTATGAGAAATGCCACTAGATCTTATATCGTGAAAAATTTTAATATGATTTTTTATTATACTGCTAAATGGTCTAATAAATGTCATTAAATCCACCCTATATACCATTAAAAATTTGAAGTAGTGACATTTAAATTATATGTCGCTAAATATATTCTATTAAAAACAAATTTGTTGTATTGATAGGCAAATTGAAAATTTACTATATTTTTAGTTGACTTTGAAGGATGAGTTGTGTATGATTTTCGCCCACTAAAAGCTCTGTCACTGTATGTCTGTACACGAACGAAAAAATTAGTTTTAGAATTTTATTAATTGTCCAAATAAATTCGTCTTTTCTATTCTTCATATAACCATCTTAGATTTTAAATATAAAATTTTTGTATTTGTAAATAAATTAAAAGTATTCAATTTTTTATAAGTTTTGATCCAAACCCATATTTTTTTAATGTTCAAGTGGTGTTGCAGTTTTGTATTGGTTCTAGTTGTGACCACCTTAACGTAGATCAGCATATGACCAATCTTTTAAGTGCTGGGCAGATGTATGTTCAACGCATAAGAGTACACTTGAAGTGATCAAATGCTAAAATTAGAAATGATCAATTGTTGATGGAATTACGTACATTTTTTTTCTAGTAATAACTAGTATACCAAGAAATGTCAGGAAAAGTCACAAAAATCATCAAATATAGGGTATTTGATAAAATAACTTATCGTAATTTTAGTTTATTCAAATTTTGATATTAATAGAGGATTGTGTAGTCGAATCAATCAATTTTAATGTTTTATAAATTACCTGGTTGAAATAGCTTATCGTTATAAATAAGTTGTTTTTAACAAGTTGTTATAGCAGCGAATTCAAAATTAGTTGATCAAATCTGCAATTACAATTAACTATCAACCGTTTTCAAAACAACTTTAAATGTTAAAGAACAATTTGATACAAAATTTTAATTTCAAAATTAAATATATAAAATTTTAAAATAGCATTTCTTCATGGAGAGTGATTTCTGTTTGGGTCATTGAATAGTTGGAGTTTAGCTTGGAGATTAATATAGCACAACCATTATGTCCATTTTACTTTATATAAACTAACTAATGTGTTATAAACTCTAACAGGACTAAGTTTAAATATTCAAACTTTTTCTGAGGAAGTATATTCTAACTTTATACTAATGTCATTTCTCAATGTGAGTAGCTACAATCTTACTACTCCTTATGTCAATCAAATGATCACAACATCTAATTCTGGAGTAAACATTAAGAAAATAGTAAAAGACAATTAAATTATATGAATATGGTAAATATATGTGAGAGAAAATATATAGATAATAATTAAAAAATGTAATTGAGACACAACCCATTATAAATATTTACAAAGTTGAAGGACATACTAAGTAGAATTAAAAGAAATTGTGATAAATTCATCGAGACATATTAAGTATGTTATGATAAATCAAGATGATTATTTTGGTCAATTCTTGATTGAAAAACATACTCATTCATCTCCAACTTTATATAAATAAAAATATAAAAAAATATAAAGTTAACGAATCAACTTTATATAAATAAAAATATAAAAAAACATAAAGTTAACGAATCATTTTATGTCTTCCGGTCCATTATAAAATATATTCTAAAACAAAAATTTCAACAATTTTTAACCCCATTAAAATTAACAAAATATATTTCATATCTTAAACTATGAGAATTAACATAATTGAGCTAGTCATGGTAAAATCCTCCTACATATATAATTCTTATATTTCCATGTACAGCAAACACTAATTCAATAATTTTCACAATTTACACACATATTAACTTAATTATAATACCACAATTTTTGCTCTAAACTTGGGTATAATTAAATATTAAACACTAATTAATTTTTATCCATCACAATTTGAGTCATCTCCATCTCGTTAATCTTCTCATGATTTCCTCCTTTTTCTTTTTCAATTTCCATTTCCATTTCCATTTCCATCTTCTTTACGTACAATCCATACACGTACGAGCAAAATCCCCATGCACAAAGTACGGTGGACACGGCCTTTGCACCACCAAAATGGTCGCCATAGACGATGACGCCACCAAGCACGTTCAAGGCAAGGAGGGCAGTGTTGCACACGCCTCCGGTGAGCGAGGTGGTTAGGAAGACCATCCCAGCCGTGCCCATGAAGCATAACTGCCAACATATGACGGTAGCCACCACCGTCAGCAAATACATCCTTGGGCCTAGGTCAAATATGCCTTTACTTTCCTTCCTCATCTCATGAAAACCACCATCTAAAGCCATTCCGGTGGTAGCGAGCACCGTCGCCGCCATCTCCATTATTAGCTGCATTTCCACAACCATGGCATAACAACAAACTTCCCTGCATCAATATCAATCAATATTACGTAAAAACAAATTAATTAATTTTGGACTATGTAAATTGATTAAAAATTAATTAGTTCAATACACATGGATAGATAATTTTGTAGTTGCTTAACAAGATAAATAATAAGTTGGGTGAATAAAAAGGTGGATGAGATTAAAAGGAGAATAAATTCGTTTATAAGATTAGAAGAGATCAGTTGTGGGGATCATTAACATATAAGAAAATAGTGCAAATCAAATAGGAGTATAGGACGTATACAAAGTAAATATATTTTTAAAACATTATCTTAAAATTATGATTTGTTGGAAATTTGAAATTTTTTACTTACACCAAGACAATAATATTTTCACAGTCTAATGCATTTGTCTTATTGTATTTATCTAAAGTTATACACAACTAAAAATTATTTAAACTTTATTTAAACACTACTTTTGATTTCCATACACTAAAAAGTATAACTTTTTAAAAATAATTATTTGCACCATTAAAAGCTATATAAACTGATACATACTATGATATAATTTCAAAGTCATAATTTTAATCTTTTTAAATCACTTATATCTACTTGGGCACACCATACACACCTTTAATGTTTTTTTAAGTTTTTTTTAATTACAATGAATGTTATCTAACAAGCCACTCCCAATCAAAATAGTACTCTGAATTAGGTCTAATATCAAATGAATAAGAAAATCAAATTATGTATCAGTGAAAGGAAAAAATACCATATTTAAAAAAAAAAAATTCTAATTTTGATTTTCACATGATCATTCTTACGCAGATAAAAAATATAAGTGGATAGAATTCTAAAAAAAAGAGATATGGTGCTTATTTATACATTGAGTACGTGGGTATCAAAAATAATTTATAGCTTTGACTTAATTTAGCTTTTTATACTAAAGAAGGTCTTGCGTGTACAAGTGTAAACTTCCTTTCTAGCACAAAATCAGAGTTTTCATGTGATGAGATAGTTTAATCCACCCAAGATAATTTTACCATTGATTTTGCTAGAGCAAGATAGTTTAACTTTAGTACTTTTTAAAATTTTAATATTTTGTAATGAGGAATAAGTATTTTTTTTAAAAAAAAAAACAAGTGCACAGAAAATAATGTAAATAAAATGAAACAATGCAAATAATAGATTTATATTTATGATAGCAAACTAATAAAATATATAAATTTAAAAATTAAAATAACAACCCAAAATAAAAGGATAGCAAACTTGAAAGAGAGGGAAAAGTTAATTCTGAATTAAGAATAAAAATATGGGAATTATATCAAGAAAACAAGATTACAAATAAAAAGTACCTAGATTTAATTTTATTTACTAGACAATACTTTGGAATGTACGACTTTAATAATTATATTTTATATACATAGAAATTAAGTATTTAATCCTATTATATAGTTATTGTCATTAGTGAAAGTATGATTAATAAATAAAAATATAAATATAGTAATAATACAATGACACGGGGAGTTGTATTTTTATAAGATCTTACTTCACTAAATATTAAGTCAAATAAAAAAGTCAACATGACTAATTGTGTAGTTAATGTCATCATTAATTGTATAATTGTAAACATTAATTATGTCAAATGAATAAAATTGACATCATTATTTCGCTTTGAAAGAAAAAAAGACACATGCGATTTTGAAATAGATGATGTTAGTTGTGTTTTATTTTAGGATAATTTATTTATTTATAGATCATAGACTGTGATAATAAGTTTGTTGGGATATCTTAGATGTGGCATATGGAAAATTATGGATTGATATAGTTTGAGAGCATGCATGATGCATTTTTTTTTCAATATTGTGACAAAAGTTTAATTTTCGCTATTTATAAAAATGATTAATTTATTCATCTCCTTACGTGTAGAGATTCTCTTCTCTAACTTACTCATACTACATCAAAAAAATATGGCGCATAGCATCATTTTTTCCTAAAAGTTTTGATCCATAATAAATGTATAATTTGAACCTTAAATAGGAAAATATGGATAAAAAACAATCTTAATTTAATCCCAAACATTTTAACTCTCAATATTTCTAAGCAACATCATCATATCTAATTGGGAGTTACTATATATCTAGTCAATTTTTATGTTTGGAGTTAAAATTTATTTGTTAAAACATTAAAATCAGTATATTAATCTTTTTCTTTAAGAAAAATTTTCAATAGGAACAAATTTATTAATATATATTTGTCAAATGCGAGAAATTGAATTGACTCAAATTCAACCCCACTCAAACTCATTCTAAATCGAAAATAATTCAACACAAAATTTAATTCGACTTAAAATTAATCGGATCAAAAATAGTAACAGCCAAAACCCGCCCAACAGAAGGTATTAACAGTCTAGTTATAATCGCATTATTTGTAATAACACGAATTGAAAGCAATAATAAATGAAGTATTTATTATATGGAACTCAACGATGCAACTGATGTTTGTTTATGAATTATGACCAAAAGAAAGGACAAAACAAATTTTAAAAAGTGCATCACCAAACATTTGCATAACACCACTCTGGGCACTTGTCCTTCTATTCTTGTTGTAGTATCACTCATGGCATTATGTGTGACTTGTATACTTCTAATTCTATTTCATTTACTTTTTTTCTTTCTAAATGATTTGTGGATAATGTTTGGTAAATGTAGAGTTGTTCATTCGGGTGATCGGTTCGGTTTCGGACGGGTGTTATTCGATTCAGTTGTATTTCGGATCGGTTATATTTCGGATGCGTGTTGTGACTGGTCATACTCGGGTCGGGTCGGTTAGTCACGGTTTGGTTGAAGATCGGTTATTCGAACTATCGGGTTAGCATCAGGTCGGTGTTGGTTAAAGTTCGTGTCGAGTTTCCGTCGGTCTCGAGTTGTCATCGGTTAATAATTGGTTCGGTTTTACCAGATACAGATAGAGTTCGGGTATTTTCAAGTACAATTCAACTACGAATTGCGAATTACTAATTACTATTGATCAAGTTAGTATCAGATTAAGTTGTTAGTCATTTTTAATAAATATGAAGGTTCCTTTACTTAAAACAAAATAGTGAAAATGCAAATTAATTAGTGATCATTATTACATTGTTACTTTTACTTGTTTGACCGGAAATTAAAAATTATAAAGTTCTATCAATTTTCATCTAATTCGATTAAAAGTAGTTAAATAAACATTGACCATTGATTATTAACTCTAAATATATGAAACCATGTATTTATAAAAATTATTTTATTAAAATAATTATGACTTTATTGGAATAACTAATAAGATGATTGAATATTAGTCAATTATACTTCTATGTAAAAAATTGGTTCAGATTTACAGCAGTTCGATCTAAACTTTGTTCGGGTTAAGTCAGTTTTAGCCGATCGAGTTCGATTTTGAGCATGATTCGGGTCGGATATGACTCGGGTCCGTCATTATTAGGTCCGGGTAATCTCGGATAACGGTTATGTGTCGGTAAGAAAATCGGTTACAGCTCGAGTTCAGTTTTTCCATTTTCGGTTGTAAACTGGTTTGGGTATAGCTTCGAGTCAGGTAATTTCAGGTTGATAAACCTAAAAAATAAACACATTTTCGGGTCGGTTTACTTTTGATTTCGGATCGGATTTTCGGGTCGGATCACTTTTGAACAACTCTAGGTAAATGGCATTTGTGTTACCATTTTAGTTCCCCTTTTGTTGTAATTTGTCAAAATACTTAAAAAATTATTTGGTAAATAACTTATTTGACTTTTAAGCTAAAATAATAATAAAAAAACTATTCTAATCAGCTTTTTATAATGACTTTTTACTTATTAATAAATTTTTTCTCTAATAATAACTAACAGTTTACAAAATATCCTAAACAGATGATTTATGCAGCTAAACATTATTTGCTTATTATAATAGTATTTTTTTTAATAGTGGCAAATCTTAAATATAAATGTACTTCCAAAAAAGAGCTTAATATAAAATCAAAAAAAAAATTATATTGAAGTCTTTCTTTTTCTTTCACACTCACAACAAGGGTTCATTTTTCGTCACTTTGCTTACTCGATAAATAAATTAGTTTGTAAATTTTTGAATAAATCAATGAATTCCTAATTATTATTTTACCTCAATCATTAATATTAATATTAAAATTGATTGAAAAGCAATCAAGATAAGCTTTACACCTTCAATATGAAATGTATGCATCCATAATCTATATGGATAATGTGTCATTTCTAAATCATCCATGCATATATAAGTAGATATAGATATCATTAAGTAACATATTTCCATGTTAGTATAGATTTATCCAAATCGCTCCTTATTTCCCCCTTTAATCCGCATGCATACAATCCCAAAATTAGAGCTGTTTAAATGTGACCCAACCCCGAAAATCCGAACCGAAAGTTAACCGATCCGAAAATATGTATCTTTTTAGGTTTATCGAATCGATATTATCCGAACCAAAGTTGTGTCCGAACCAATTTACGATCGAAAATTGTAAAATCGAACCCGAACTACGACCGATTTTTATAATCGACATATAACCGTTAACCAAGATTACCCGAAACTAATAGTGACTGACCCGAGTCATACCCGACCCGAATCATGCTCAAAACCGAACTTGATCCAACTAAAATCGACTTAACCCGAACGAATTTTTAATCGAAATGCCATAAACCTAAACCAATTTTTAACATAAAGGTATGATCGACTAATATTCAATCACCTTATTAGTTAATCTAATAAAGTAATAGAAATTTTAATAAATTAAATTTTATACATACATGGTTTCATATATTTAGAGTTAATAATCAATGGTCAATGTTTATTTAACTATTTTTAATCAATTTAGATGAAAAATGATAAAACTTTAATTTTAATTTACAGTCAAACAAGTAAAAGTAACAAACTAATAATCATTAACTGATTTGCATTTTAACTATTTTGCCTTAATTAAGGGGAATCTTATTAGCAATTAAACAATGCGAACAACTTAATCTGATATTGACTCGATCTATAGTAATTATTAATTCGTAGCCGAAGTCTACCGGAAAATAACACCCGAATCCGATCTGTACCCGATAAAACTGAACCAATTATTAACCGATGACAGTCCGAGACCGATTGATTACTCGACACGAACTTCAACCGACACCGAACAGATGCTAACCCGATAGCTCAAATAACCGATCTTCAATTGAACCGTGACTAACCAACCTGACCGAGTGTGACCCGCCGTAATACGCATCCGAAAAATGACCAATCTGAAATACAAATAAACGGAATGATACCCGTTCGAAACCGACTTGATCACCCAAATAAACACCTCTACCCAAAATGGACATGATCTTTTAAGTGAAAAAAATACATTACGAAAGAACCCGTCCACCCTTTTGTAATTATTTATATAAATTTTAAATCTAACTACTCTATTTGATAATAGCTATAATTGTCAAAAATAATTCAAATATTCACTTATCTGCGACGATAGTCCCATATATCTTTGGATTATTATCTTGTGATCTGAACAACACAATTCGATCACAACCTCACCTCTTCCCTCCTACAATAGTCATCAGATATGCTGAGACCAAATATATATTAAAGATAAGATCATTAAAAATAATCAATAAATAATGAGTGAAATGTTAAATTATTTTCGAAAATTTTTTCTTCATAATATCTTGTTTATAGTATTGGTCTCGTGAATATCTTTATAAAATAATCCGCCTATAATTTTTATCTTTTTAATAAAAGCTCAATTTTTTTATTTAATGTATATTTATTAAAAATCTTGCAACAACTATTTTACTAAATACTCTTGTGTTTTTTTTGAGTGTACTCCATTTAAGTAAAAAAGCATCTTATTAAGGCAAACTCTAGATAGTGTATGAACAACTTTTTTTCTATATACTCTACACTTCTAGCTTAGTACAAACCTTAATACAAACTTTAATTTATTTTTAAGGTTGATTGCCTACTTCTACTAGAAAAAAGAATTAAATGCAAATTGGCTTTTAGTCACCAACAATATAACTAATGCAATAACAATCATAAATTTAGCTAGCTACTATAATTTCAGCTAATTAAAATGTATTCACGTGGAAAATTTGTTAAATTCATCTTTATATATAGAATTTTAATATAGATATGTTTTATATATTTATATATAATCTATTTGAAAATATAATTTTTCATTAAATGTATTTGAAGATAAGAAACTCAAATATACTTTGAAAATTATCCATAAAGCACATAAGAAATATAACTAATTTAATGAAACGGTAAGGGAAAGAGTAATTAACAATTAAGAATTCACAAAAGCTAAACAAAATAATATTCAATATAAATGCATTTATAAAATTAAACAAATATTATTGAAATAATTTTAATGGTGGACTTTTGAGCCGGTCAACTTTCATATAGAATTGTCAAAAAAATTAAAAAACCATAAAAATAAAGATTAAAGAATATAAAGAATAAAGAAAAAAGAAGCAAAGAAAAAATGAATACCTATAAATTTTTTCCATGATGGGGAGATAAAGAGAGAAGAGCAAGCCAGCACCAATTGTACAAAAATAGCCAACAAAATAATGGAACTTGGTTAAATCCTTGGGTCGATCATGACTCGAACTAATAGCCAATAAAATTGAACTTAATGTCAATAAAATGACACAATTTAAGTTATTAAAATTAATCTTTTGCTTAACAATTAGGCAAGTAAAGATTAATGTAAACCCAAGTTGTGTAGATAATAACAAAGATGATGTAGAAACTGGTAAATAAGATGTACCCCATGAAAATAATAAATTGTTTATACCCAAAAGAAGGCCAATAATTATAGAAAATATTAGTAATTTTTTTGTAAATTTTTTAAATGGTTTTCTTTGGGTAAAATTAAAGAAATAAGGTATAAAAATAGGGAATAAAAGGATGGGAAAACCGGCACATTGGACCCATGTGGAGACCCACCGACTAGAGCCTTTGTGAATGAAGTAAAATTTGGCTAAAAGTGAAGAAGCTAAAGAGCCTACAAATAAGAACAAATAGTTTAAGACTAATAAAATTATGTAACTTTTTTTGGTTCTTATTTTTTGGGTTGGTTCTTTTCTTAATGGGGTGGTTTCTTGGGTGTTTTGTGGTGGTTGTGGCGGCGAGGATTGGCTGAGGGACTCCATTCTTTAAGGTTGACAAATAATGAGAATGGAGGAAGTGAGATTATTTTTGAGGGAAATAATGGGGATTTTTTGAAAGGATGAAAAAAAAATGTTAGTGATCAAACAAAAAGGAGTTAACACTTGGGGTTCTTTAGTTGTGCATGTCTTGTGACTTGTGAGTTGGGTGTGTGTGAATTGTGTGAATGTGTCAACTTTTTTAAGGGTTTTTAGGGAGTTTGTTGAAAAGATTAATAAAAGAAAATTAAATTTAAGATTTTTTTTCATTTGGTATGTGTGTATACATTTCTAATTAAATCATAAATAAATTTAAAATAAAAATACTGTATAATTTCAATGCAATAATGATGTAATTAATAATTATGTTTTATCAAAATTTTTGACTTTTAATTTTTTATAAAGAGCTCTAACGGTTTGTTTGGTTGTTAATACTGAATGGTGATAATGTAAATGACTTGTAGTGTAAATTACCATCTATTATCGAATCTATTGGTCACTCTTAGGTAATTAGTTATTTGGTATAATTAGGTAAGGGAAACATATTATTTCCCATTATTTTGCTATTTGCCTCTATAGTAATCAAAGTGATGAACAACAATTTACAACCAACAAAGTCAAACTTAAAAAATATAAAATAAAAATAAATTTTAATTTTCCACTACATTATTGGGTCTACTACTACTGAAAACTAGATTTAAAAAATATAAAATATAATATTATTTTAAATTATTCACATGGGCTGAAATTTGATTTTCCTAAGTGCAGGTGATAAACACAAAGTTATGATAGAAGTGTACCGAAGTTTCTGAATTTCGCAAGATAGAAAGAGGGAAGAAAGGGAATTTATTACCATTGTTAAATGAGAGGAAACAAAATGAGGTTATTTGTTACACTTAAGTAACAGATTCGTTTAACCAAATTTGATACCAAACAAAAAGTAAGCTTATAAGTTAATTGAATCCCTTATCTACATAGAAAAAACATTTACCAAACACCCCCAATTTGTATGAGTATTTTATTCTTAATATATAAGTTAAAACACAAACAAGTGAGATCTTATTTAAGTTGTATTAATGTAAATTTATTACATTATTTTTTTTATTTTTAATTATGTACAATTAGAGATATTTAAATTGTGTATTAGCAAAGGTAAAAAACAAAAAAAAATAATAATAGAAACAAAATTAATAGTAATAGTAATAATAAATAAAAGGGAATATGTATTATTACCCTTTATAAGCGGGAATGAAATCAACAAATTTAGGAAAGAACATTAAATTTGAATAATTAAATTCATCTAGATTTTTTGAGGGGTTTTGTTATTCTTTGGTAATTCAAAATATTAAATGTACTATAATAATTATTTTTATCTTTAATGCTAATCCTTAATGAATATGTCGAGACTTTTGCGTTCAGACGTTTAGTGGTAATGGAGTGGAAAATTTTATTTAGAAGCTATGTATAATAAAAGATTAAATTATCTATTTCAATCGTTTTTCTAATCTGTGCATTAAATAAGTAAATTTGTCAGAATCGGATTGATATATTCTTTAAAGATTTACTCCATTATAATTGCTAATTTTAAAAAATATTAAAAATCATATTTCAACAAATTTATGTATTTTGTAAACTAAATTGATGCATAGGTTAGAAAAATCGTTATTTTTAATTATATAGAACTCAATTTAAAAAAAAAAGAAATTTAACAATAGTTTCTTTTAGGGATAATAATATCTATAAAAAAATTCAGCTTATAGAATTATTTCATCATTTTTATTCAAAATGTAAGTACTGTATTTATGATATCTCTAAAGTTTGACTTTTATTTTATAGGTGATCCTATATCAGACTGAAATAATTGATTGTGAACTAAGTGTGAAATAGTCAAAGATTTGTCTTAAGAAAGACTAAGTGGGGCATTGAGGTTTGTTTTTGCTATCCTCCCAATATTTTTTTAGTAAGATCACTCTAATGCTCTTTCACCTGCGGAATCAACAAGGGTTAAAAACGGTGTGAAACGGTTTTCCGGGGACATTCTCGATGCACACAAGTCAGTAAGTATGTAACGTGTATGCCTAACAAACCCTTGCCCATGTGCATATTGGCTCCTAGCTTGGAGGATTAACATCAGGGTTTGTATGTGGCGTGAGGCCTAAGTTATATCAATAAATCCTTCTTTTTCTTATAAGATAAATATGATTAGTAATGGAAAAATGATTGTTCTCAATTAATGTAGTTAGTTCTCAATAAATATTGTTTAAAGTAGGCATGGCCATGGTCCGGGTTGGGCCGGTTCCATTTGGAACCTGTCACGAACGGTTCCGGTTCCGGTTTCAGGCGATTCCAAACGGTTCATTGGCGGTTCCGGCGGTTCCAACTCGCGGGACGGGGGGGTCGGACCATCGGTTAGATTTTTATTTTTCCTTTAAATATTTATATAATATAAAAATACTATAATATTGCGGACGTATCTTTGATGATTACTTGATTATTAACGAAATTCATTGCTTGTCAAGTTGTCATCATTATTAAAATATTTACTAAAAAGAATGAAAAAAATAAATCAATAAGAAACGAATCAACGATAATGTCGATAAAGATGATTAATAAAAAAAGAGGGAGAAAATGGACTTGAACCTAGTACCCAAAGGAATACTCAGCTGCCTACGTATCCCAAAGGAATCAAAGCCCACGTAGTTCTTTGTCATATATTTTATTTGTAGTTGTTGAATGCTGATTTATCGTTGTCCGATGGATCCTATTCGTCTTCGTTATCATCATCTAGTTGGTTAGATGCTTCCGCTGACTCTCCTCCTGACGATGATGCAGATGTATCCATCATCATCCATGGATCATCATCATCGTCTTGATCATCATCATTCCTTAGTCCTTGTGTTCGAATCTCCGCTTGATCCCAATCTTTCTTGCAAACACATATTTGAATACTATATGGAGCAAGACGAGATCTCTTTTCGTCTAAAACTCTTCTACCTGCACTAAAGCAGACTCCGACGCAATCGTAGAAGCAGCAATTGCAAGGATATCCTTTGCAATTCTCGATAATATGGGAAATTTTATAGATTTTTCTTTCCACCACTCTAAAATATTATAGCTACCTTGGTCAATTTCAAAGTGATGTTTAAGATAATTATCTAATTCTAATTATGCAGTGGAGGGTGAAGAACAAGATGATCCTACAAAACTAGCACGCCTAGACGTATTGCATTTTGGGTTATATACACTAGCATAGTAATCATAAAATTCTGCTAAAAGTTTTTTACAAGTTCCAACATAATTATGTACATCACTAGGCAGGCGATCTAATGATTGGTAGTAAAATCCAATTACTTTAGTAAGGACTTCTGTTTTAAAACATGGGTCTAAAATGGTTGCAATTCCATAAATAAAAGGAAAATCGGTAAAATATGTCTTTCACTTATCCATCATATCTGCAAGAATCGGCTTTAAATATGGGTTAATATCATCATGCGTATGTTTAAGAAGACGATAAAAAATAGTAATACACTCACTTATTACTAAGTGGACGTTTAGTTCGTAAACATATGAAAAAATCTTAGTTGCGTGGTCATACACATCTAATATTTTATGTACACCTATTGCTAGTTCCCATGTGTCATCAGTTATATAGCTATCTGTACACTCACTATAAAGTTGTGTTATAACTGGACGATAAACAATCGCTTTTCTTAATAAATCGTTGGTTGAGCCCCAGCGTGTAGGAGTGTCTAATGACCAATACACTTTTTTTAGTTGATAATGGTCACATAATTGCTTATATCGTCTCTTTATCTGTCCAATTCTAAGCCACTTCACTATGTCTCTAATTGGATCTAATAAATCACTTAATTGTTTATACCTGTTTGGCAAGATAAGTTTACTATATGAGCACAACAACGTATGTGTAATAACATACCCCCAAGGATAAAACTAAATGCAGGTTTGTTATACAAAAGTTCCATACATTTAATGTTAGAGGTTGCATTATCGGTAGAACAACAAAATATCTTATCTAATAAGTTTCATTCTCTACATATCTCTACTAATCTGTATTTTATGTTTTCACCCGTATGTCTTTCGAGCATTGCCTCAAAAGCAATTATTCTTTTTTGAATAATCCAATTTTGATCTATCCAATGTGCTGTTACACACATATAACATTCTAAATGTGGGGGAGCAGACCAAATATCAGTTGTTATGCTAACCCTACCATTAAAAGATTTAAACATTTCTACTAATTCATAGCGCATTGTTTCATATAATTTAAT